>NW_005871453.1:310965-455527 GCF_000147115.1 Myotis lucifugus | reverse complement strand
GGGGCAAGCCCGCCGTCTACAACTACCCGGAGGGCGCCGCCTACGACTTCAACGCCGCGGCCGCCGCCTCCGCGCCCGTCTACGGCCAGTCGGGTCTCGCCTACGGCCCCGGGTCCGAGGCGGCGGCGGCGTTTGGTGCCAACGGCCTGGGGGGCTACCCGCCACTCAACAGCGTGTCGCCGAGCCCGCTGGTGCTGCTGCACCCGCCGCCGCAGCTCTCGCCCTTCCTGCACCCGCACGGCCAGCAGGTGCCCTACTACCTGGAGAATGAGCCGAGCGGCTACGCGGTGCGCGAGGCCGGCCCTCCCGCCTTCTACAGGTACCCGCGCCCCCGGCGCCGCAGCCGATCCGAGCCGATCCGATCCGATCCGATCCGCGAGGGGTGGCCGCCGCGCGCCCGGGGCGGAGGGAGCGAGGGAGCCGGGTGGGGGGAGCCGCGGGCTGAGCAGGCACCTTGCAACCTGCCGCGCGAGGAGCCCAGGACTCGCCCGAGGGCTAGCGCAGCCCTGCCTGGGCGTCCTTGTGGATCTGGCTTTGCAGAGTCAAGTTCTCTAGCTTGGCAGCTTAGAAAAAAATTTTTTTTTCCCCTTCTCCACCCCACTACTGTCTGCCCGAGAGTCAGATCCGAAACCCCGTGTGCTTCCTAACCAAACAAATAGTGGAAACCTCACAAAGCCG
This sequence comes from Myotis lucifugus, assembly GCF_000147115.1. NCBI lineage: Eukaryota > Metazoa > Chordata > Mammalia > Chiroptera > Vespertilionidae > Myotis > Myotis lucifugus. Next base: position 454,849 of record NW_005871453.1, on the reverse strand, counting down.
CAGTCGTCTGTGGGGGGAGCACCCCAAAGCAAAGGAGCACACGGCGCTTTGAGTCCCTCCTCAATGTCCCGCTGTGGTATCTCAGGCTGGAGGCGGCGGGGGCTAGGGGAGCTCCGTTTTTATCTGTTTATGATGATTTTAACATTTTAATGTGCTCGGAAAAGTTCCTTTCATCTAGAATTTCGGATCGGAAAGATGATGATGATGATGATGGTGGTGGTGGTTTTGGGGGCAGCGATTCCTAGCAGCGTCTGTCTGTCTGTCCTCCCCCGGGCCCTGGGTTCAGGGCTTGAATGAACTGAACCCTCAGAGAGCAGTGCAGGAATTGAATGGGTCTTAAGTTTCTGGGTTCTGCGTTCTCTAGCTGGGTCCTGTTGGAGCAGGTTGCTGGCCTATGACTCAGGGCAGCCAGGACTAAGGCAGCCCGTGAGTCTGAAACTTGCCATTTGGAAGCAGGCGTATTTTTGAAACACCCCTCTGCCAGTGAAAGCCTATTGCAGGCCCACCGGGCAAGGAAGGCCCAGGAGCCCAGTGCGGGTCCCTGCTGCCCCTTTCCGTCCCTGTGGCAGAAGCCTAGCCGGTCAGGGCACACAGGCGCGCCTGTGACTCAAGTAGCAAATGCTTTGTGTCCTTATGTTTTCTTCTAGTAGAGAATATACGTTCCTCCTCCCCCCTCCCTCCCATTTTCGCTTTGATAGTTTCTCCCTTCTCTTCCTGATGGACCAGGGAGGGGTTGGGTGGGTGTTGCTGGTGAATCGCTGTGCCCCGGGCCCCACAGGACAGGGATGCCCTGGAGTGGGGCTGGGAAGCTTCAGGGCCCACGTGGTGGCTGGTGCTGAGCTAGGCAGTGCCTGACTGTCCCGGCTGTCAGGTGCGCCTCCTCCCTCACCCAGAGCATGCACCCAGAGTCTGCATGCAAGCTGTGGACTTTCCATTCAGTGCCCTGTCTCCAGAGAAATCCATAGCGGAAGAACCAGAGGAGGGTGCAGATTGGTTCCAGAAGATCCCGAGGGCAGGTTTTTGGGGTGTCTGAACTTACCCCCTATCCTTCAGGCCTGCCCCCCCCCCCCAGGATGTTCAAGCACCTCACAGCCAGACAAGACCAGCCTGAGTTACTACTTCAGAGACAAGCAGGCAACACTTTCAAAACTTAAAAAAGAACCAGATTTTAACAAAGCCGATTGCAGACTCCTTTCCCTTGTTTTATTTCAGGGTTAAAATGAAAAGGGAAAAAGAAGTTATTCTGCCCACTTTATAAAAAAAAGTGTTAGAACAAAATACAACGATTACATCTAATTCACACACATTTTAAAACCCCTTGATGCGAAGGAAGGCTCTGCTCAGGGTGTGAATTCCATAACCTCAGGATGGACTCCAGAAACTATTTTCTTTTCCATTAATTTTCAGTTCTTTTATTGCAAATTAATGCCGCCGCATTTCAATGGGCACTAATGAGGCTGCTCCTCCGTGGATTATTTACTGCCTTGCTAATAATTACAAAGTGAGCTTGGTCAAATAAAAGGGGGATCACATTTTATTCAAAATCGTTCATCATCCCAGAGGCAAATAATATCCCTATAATGTGCCCCATCTTAAACTTTTTACAACAGATGATATTCAAATACTTTTAGAGTATTATAAAAAAAATGACAAGGAACTTTTTTAAAAAGTAAAAATTTCACGCAAGTAGGATTCTTTGTGGAAATTCAGTTTTAGAGCGATTTTTCCTTTGTAGTGTCTTTCCCATAACATCCTTCCTCTTTTGTTTGAATTCTACCTCTTATGACCCAGGGAGGAAGAGAGAGGTCTATGCAAGTGTTTATTTAATATTATTGAAAATATTAGTTAATATTTTTCCCTTTGAATAACACAGGGTACGATAAAAGAATTGAAGAAACCCTTTTAGGGACCTTTAACTGTCTTCAGTAGTCATCCAAAGTTTCGGGGGCCAAAGGCAGTGTTTTCAAAGTACTTGTTATGTATGACCCACAGAATCATGACATCAGTTTAGTGAGTCTAGACTAGAACATTTTTTTTAGGGGAATGAAATGGAAAAGAATATAATAGAAAATATCAGAGTGCATCATATTTGGTAGGGTGGGTTTTGTTTCCTGAAAATTGTTTTAATTATACCTGCTGGTTGTGCCGACTGTGATGTAAAATGTATTTCTTACTGTGGGTTGAGGCCAAAGAAATTTGAAAGCTATTGGCCTAAAATGTTATGTTTAGTAGAAAACAAAAAATTTAGGTAAGTGCCTGGTGGTTTTATCTGCATAAACCAAAAAGCTATTTTGATTCTCTTTATTTTATCTCTGGCTTCCCCCCCCCCCATTAATTAGTTGGTGACTTTAGATCAGTTAGATTAAGCTTTACTATTTTTGAGAATTTATATGAAGTTCACATTAGTTAGCATAAGGATGCTATGGTTACTTTCTTCTATTGGCCACAATATGCAGCCATATCGATATATGAAGCAATGCTACAGCTAAAACTGCCCTGGGCATATAATAATGTGAGAAACATTGTCACATATCCCAGCCAATTGTTATTAAGAGGAATACATTTATAAATAGGCAAGCTGTGACTTCCTTTGCAAGATGTGCCTGACCTACAATTTCATGATGAAGGCAACTGGGACACATCTTATCCTGGGTTTCTTTTCAGAGTTCAAACAACTTAGGAAAGTTGGACCAAACTAAAGATGAAACTTAATCAAATCCACTATGATTGTTAAAATTCTAACGAGGTATTTAATGTTCCGTGTTTATTTCAGTTGTATTACTCAATATTCTTGAAGGCCAAATAATGCCCACTGCTCCAAATTACTTGACAATTACACAAACCCTTTGCATCAATGTCAGTGCCCTGGTAATTTGTATACTATTACACTGGCTGCATGCTTTGAATGACTCGTCTGTCCACTCATGATCACTTAAAACTATTTCTTAACTTTGAACAAGGCTCATCTCCAGGAAGAGATTTTAATGGCTAATTTTCAAGTTTCCAATAATTCTGTCCTTCTATTTTGGTGATATTTTAGCACCCTTTCTTTTCTTACTTCTTTTCATTTACTTAAATTGTTACTGTTCACCCGATATGTTGTGTTGGTCTAAGAATAGTTCAAGGAGCCGCATTTTGCCTCGAGAATGAGTGTATTTTCGGTTGAGAACGGAATCATGTCTTCAATCCCCATTTCATTTTCACCTACTCCATGTGGCTTGTACCTGTTCGGTAGAAAGCTCCTGAAAGATAATTGGCACTTATTCTAATTTTTTTCCTCACAGTCAGTTAATTTGGGTTCTTAGGTTATTTTTGTGAATATATTTAGGATATGACGTTCATATCCAGGGAATATTCAGGTTTGGCATTTTGGTTTCTAATTGTTTTAAGGGTATAAAAGATAGGGGCAAGAAATGGCAGGAATAATAGATCAGGAAAAACTATAAAGATCTCAAACTTTCTGTTAATGATAAGACATTGGTAATTTTGTCAAGTGAGATAGTATGTGTGAAAGTGGTACATAAGCTGCCTATGCATTCAATATTTTATTATTTTGTTCACACATTAATAATTGTTCTTGTACTTTTGTAAGCTAGAAGATAGTAGGGAAGATTAGATTGAAAGTGGGCAGGAGCTTCACTACAAATAGAGATTGATGATAATATGAAATCATTTTCTTTGGCAGCCAAATTTAACTAAAATCTTCATCACCATCTTCAACCTTTGCTTGCAGCCAGGGCTATCATAAAGAATATTTATCTTGCCCTGGCTGGGTAGTTCAGTTGGTTGGAGTGTTGTCCCATACACCAAAAAGGTTGTAGGTTCGATTCCCAGTCAGGACACATACCTAGGTTGGGATTCGATCCCTAGACAGGAGGCAACCGATAGATGTTTCTCTTTCACATCGATATTTATCTCTCTTTCCCTTCCTCTCTCTTAAAAAAAATCAGTAAACATATCCTCAAGTGAGGATTAAAAATAAGTAAATAAAGGTAGTGCACCTTAAACAAAAAAAAGCATCATCCGAGTCACCAAGGTTGCTTGCGGGTTTGATCCTTTGTCAGGGCACACACAAGAGTCAACCGATGAATGCATAGATAAGTGGAACAACAAATCCATGTTTCTCTCTCTCTCTCCTTTCCTTTCTCTCTAAAATCAATAAATAAAAAAATTAAAAAGAACATTATTCTTATAGATACATTTTTTAAACGCCGAGACCCTGATTATGTGAAAAGAGTTGTGCACAAGGAAATGTAAGAGCTTTAATTGTATTTTTTCTAAAATGCATACTCAGTACAAAAACAATACCTCGAATGCCGGCCTGTGATTGCAGTATTATTTTTAACGTAACTTTAGGAACACAGTCGAGAGCGCAACATGCTGTGTTCCCTTCTTTCTCATGATACATTGGATGGATAGAGGCAAGTAAGCCATCGAGTTTAATTCCAAGTCCCCGTTTGCTTACCGAAGAACGGAAAACATAGTGGCCACAACTGTTTAGAACCAAAATGCATGGGCCAGGAAAAGAGGCTATATAATCCCCCAAGCACAGCCACTTGAAACCAGCCACCCAAAGTGAAAGTGTGAGAGATTTCAGAGAGAGGCATTCCACCAAAGTCATCGAGGAGTTTTATTTTATATTTTGAACTCTGCCAGCGAATTGCCGAAGAATATCATTTTAAAAACAGTGTGCCTGAGCTGTCTCCTACTTCATCCCTGAAACATACCCCTTCCTCTGAAAGCTGAGGACTTAAGTGGGCGAAGGGTGAAGGGAAGCGCCTTTAGGAGATTCTCGATTTCAGAAGGGAGAAACCATAATCCCCCAATTCCGTACCGTAGAGAATAGTAGTAAGAATTATGGGGGAAATTTTGCCTTAATCCACAATGCTTTTAATTATGTGTATATGCCTAGACCCTATTGAAGATATGAAGATTAGAAAGGAAACTATTTTGGTCCCAAACAACACATTTTATGTAGTTTAATAAAGTAATACTTTCAAGAAAGGGTCTTGAATAAGAAAGGGTCTGCCTGAGGCTTATAAATGACATGAAGGTGTGACAGTAGAATCGATGATGGTGATGGTGGTGAGGATGATGGTGATGATGATGATTATGGGGTGATGATGATGATGGTGGTAGAGGTAGTGGTGGTAGTGGGATGATGATGATGGGATGATGATGATGGCAGCAATGAAGTGTTGTGGGTAGGATTTCTGGATGCCTATTATATAGCCAGAGAAGTTTATCCTGTACAGAAATAGCATCTTTTAGTGTACTTCAAATTTTTGTGAAGTTATAATTTAAGTAAATTGTCAAAAGTTTCAATAATGATATTATCAATAATTTTATACCATAAATTGAATAAGTAATTCTAATTGCTACACAGAAAATTAAAAAAGAAAAACCCAAACAAGCCTGGGTTCTTTTCATTTTTCCTCTGAACTTTTTAGAGGGATAAATTGTATCCTCAGTTTGCTTCCATAACATCCTCTACTTTCATCAAAAGTATTGTCTTTAATGAGATAGTAGGCTACTTTGTCTGGTCATTTTCTACTTTCTGGAGCTCCTATGAATTACACTTGGGAAAATTATAGTCCACTTAAGGTTAATAAAGTTAATTAAGACACATTGAGGGCTGGTCATTTATAAACGAGCTCTCAATACACTCATATGTGGTTATTTTTTTTGAGAGATCTCCAAATGTTGTCAGCCACAAGAAGAATGAAGGCCTCTGCCATTTAGTTTCAGATTCTCACCTCCAGCTCTGAAGCTGCAGGGTTGTCTGGTTCAAAGGTCCCCCCCCCCCCCCCGCGCCCCATTCCCTGGTTGCAACCCAGCCTGCATCGCTTGGCTGGCCAGACTCATTCCGCCTCTTCCCAAACAGTGGTATGCAGTGTGAGCAGGGCCCTGTGGCCCACGTGTGAGCATGCCATGCCAGGCACTACTTTCTGAGCAGTTTTCTAGGCAACTGGACTCACTTTCTGACATAAAGGTTCTGGATTTTTTCTAAGACCCTTTACACTCTGTTAGGCCTCGTTTTCTGTATCAAGCTTTCTTTCTTTCTTTCTTTTTTTTTTTAAACACTCGATCTGTATATTCCTAGTTTTTTCCTTCCATCTTTTCTGGTTTATTTTTTTTATTAACCCATTTCATTTTTTTTATTTTAATGAAATTTGAAATAGGACTCAACAGATTGCCTAACCAGCACTGGTGAGCCAGTGGTATAAGAATATGCCTTAACATTCTAGAGTGGCATTAACTACATGGAAAGTTTTAGAAAATGAGGGTTTTTTTTTCCCCATCCATAAGCATGGAAGCATAAAACAAACAAAATCAGAGCCTGGCCAGTGTGGCTCACTGGTTGAGCATTGACCTATGAGCCAGGAGGTCACGGTTCGATTCCTGGTCAGGGCATCTACCAGGTGCGGGCTCAATCCCCAGTGTGGGGTGTGGAGGAGGCAGCCCATCAATGATTCTCTCTCATCATTGATGTTTCTATCTCTCTCTCCCACTCCGTCCTTTCTGAAATCAATAAAAATATTAAATACACACACACACACACACACACACAAAATCAGAAAGAAATCTTCACTTAGTGGAGTTGCTTTGACATCTCATTCATTCATTCATTTGGTTACCTTGTTCCAAATTGTGTAGTTCATCCATGGCATAGATGACATAAAATGCATTTTTATATGCCAAGCAGTTCCTAGATCAGTGTTAGCATTTAGCAGCCAGGAAATGCTACGGCATGAATGGGGAGGTCCTAGGGCCTCATCCTTCTGCGTGCGGATTTGGTGTGGAGATCAAGTACTTTCTTGGCTGCTGTCTCCTGGGTTTCAGGTCCATGAGAACTTGCCCACGGCACGTAAAAGCCGACGGCAGTTCCCCCCTCTGCTAACAAAACCACTCGTTTTTGAAATGTTGTAGGTGTGCCCGTGATCTGTTTAACTCATTTCATGAAGGCATTTGAAGTGGTGTTATTCCTTTTGTAAAGCTTTTGCAAGGCAACACTGTTATCAGCATAACTGATTTCGAGAGTCCTTAAGGGTCCCATATGCTAACTTTGACTTCTGCCTTTGTTGTTTTGAAGACCTTACAAATGCTTGGGTTTATTTCTGTTGGAATATTTCAAGCAATTCAGCGAGAAAGGATCTACATTCCAATTTGAGTACAAGAGGCAATTTAGTTGCATTGAGAAGTGATTTCCTTTAGTTGTCTGAGGAGAACGTGGGGGGCTGTCGGAGGCCTCTTTGGTTTCTGAGAGGAGGGGCCCTGAGCAGCGGTCCAGACCATCACTCTCGGTGCTGCGCTTCTCTCCGCCCTCAGCGAAGTGCATGGCACGGGCACGTCCGGAGGGGCTGTGAGTTGGGTGACTGGCTGCTGAGGTGGGCAGGGAGCAGTTACAGTGATCCGCTCTGGCCTCCTGGCTGGGAGAGAGGCCATTCAGGAGGGACCGTCAGCTGTGATTGTAAGAATGTGGGGACTCTGTGAATCCCCCCTTCCTTCCTAAAAAGAGAAAGGATTCCCCAGGACATTCCAAGTCCAGCTCACCCCATTATTTCCGGATTCTGTACTTACAAACTTGCCTACTGTCCAAAATGTATTTGCAACCCCCAAATCAATATTCATGACACTTTCTGGGTCGCTCACTGACATGCACAGAGTGTGAAAAATCTGAGTCATCGGCCGGCGTGCACGTCCCCAGCTGAGGTCAAACGAGGCGACGCTCTGCCTTCTGGTTTCAGCTCCTACTGTAAACAAGTGTCCGGTTTGAGGTCTATTTAGTGCCACTTACAAAAAAAAAATTATCTTGTGCTTTTTGTTGGTGATTTTGCTGTTCAAAAATGACCCCCGAGGATAGCCCTGAAGTGCTGTCCAGTATTTCTAAGCACAGGAAGGCTGTGATGTGTCTTATTGAGAAAATACAAGTGTTAGGTCAGCTTCATTCACACATGAGTGCTGTTGGCCATGAGTTCAATGCTCATGAATCAACAATGTATGTTAAGTAAGGTGTCTTTAAACAGAGTCACACACAGCAAGGCCATGCATTGATTGGTGATGAAAATGTTATGACCGGAGCCTTATGAACACTGTATTTCTCCGAGGGGCAATGGTCCTGCATTCACTAATTCAGTATTTGTGACCACTTTATAGAACATAACTACCGCCAACCATGAGAACTGATGCTTATAACAGGTGATTAAAGCACGGGGTGGGAAGCCAGGCAGCTTAGGTTTCTGGGTGACTCCTGACTAGTTGGGATCTCTGGCTCAATGTGCCTCAGTTTACTCATCTGTAAAATGTCAATCCAAATAGGGCCCGCATCTTTTGGTTGTTGTGAGGATTAAAGAAGTTTATAGTTGTCAAGAGCTGAAAACATGCCCAGGGCATAGCAGTCATCATTTTGTCATTACATCTTCAGACAGGAATTGGCAACCACACATCGAAGAAGGTGAATATGAATCTGGAACATTTGGAATTTCCCTGTTGGCTTAGTTTGCCTTCAAGAGACAAAACCTAATATCCTATTGTGATTAGAAGTTAAGCTTTTCCTAAAGAAAGCAGGGAGCTACTATTTCTTGAAATGCTTAATATATGCAAGGTACTATGCTAGAAAACCAAAAACAAAGCAACTGTCATAAACTCCAAATAAGGAAAAAATCAATCAATACAAGGAGGAAGGGGCATTAAGGACTGTGGACTGAAGTGATCCCAGAGAGGGAAGTTGTTGAAACTGATGTAGCAGTTTATAAAGCCCTTAGGAGGGCAAAGAGGGAACTTCTGTGTACTTTGAGGAAAAGGAACTGGGGAAGGATGAGGGACGAAAGCTAACAATCATAGAGCTTCTACAATGATGAATTTTCAAACTTGGCTGCACAGTAAAATCAAGGATGATTTCAGAATCATCCAGATGATTAAAAAAACGACTGGGATCTGGGCCACATCTGAGTGGTTCTGATAATTGCTCTGGGGTTGCAGTGGGAATAAGCAATTTAGAAAAACAAAACAAAGCGAAAAACTCCTTGGACTTTTTCTCCTGTGTAGTCCCCTGATTTGCAGCCTGACAGCATTTCTCTAAGTGGGGTCATAATTAATCTCCCTCCAACCATGTATCTCATTTTTAAAGATGAGGCTGTGCAGTTTGGAGAGGACTGAGAGGGTGCTCAGGGTTTTGCTGTGCTTTCACCCTGAATAGGAGTGTTCAAGCCTAGATCTGCCTGACTGCAAGTCTTCATTTTATTGAGCCACTTGGGTATCAGAATCAGAGGGTAAAAGGCGTACTGAGGGGGAAAGATGACAGTACCATTGATTTCTACTCATCTTTCCAATATAAGATTTGAAGGAGTGAGTTACAATGGATATTGACTAGATACAAAGCAGACACATTGAAGAAGAATATGAGACTGCAGACTTTGCCATAGAATATGAAGATGAAATTAGGAGACAACCTGAAACACGGTGCCAATAGACACCACGGCCAATCAGCTTGCACGGTTTAGGTTTTCGTTACGTGTTTAGATAATTGCTGGTAATTGAAGCTCTTGAACTCGCCCCCAACAGGCTTCCCTTTCCTTTAGTTTTTCAGATAGTGGCCACGTGCCAGACTCTATTATTGTGTATGAAACTTTAAAATCTTAAATATCAGTAAACTTGGTTGGTTGCACAGAATTTCCAGTTGTGTGCTTGGGAGGTTCCTTAGAGTCTTTAATGTGGAGGACTGAATTAAAGCTCTCCTTGTGTGCTTCTCTCCTTCATGAAGTATTTGCACAATTCTGTCCGCCAATAGAACGTGTTCTGTTTTTATTTATCCTGCCCCATTTTGCATTTTAGAAGACTCATTTATTGGTAAGGGAAGCAGACATGCAGGCACCCCGCCTTGGCCCCCGAGCCCAGGGCAGGGTTTGGTGAGGCTTTCCCACATTGCTCAGTTCTCAAGGCTACTCTTTTCCTCATGTAACTCTGCCCAGAATCAGCAGCTAAAAGCAAGTCTTTGAAGTTTTAGAAACGTATAACAGCAACTTCTCGAGGAAGACGTGAACCTGGGTCTCCTCCAATGCTTGCAAGACTTGAAATCCAGGTTCCAGGCCCCACACAATGGGGGACTATCAACTCACCGGCCCAGGGCTCTTTGGTTCTTTGTTCTTTGTTTCTGATGCTCAGCAATTATGATTGATGAAACCAAAGTTGCTTTTCTAGGAAGAATCCAAGCGTCTTCTAAGAAGTCTGTGTTTGACCTGAGGGAATAGCTAGCAGAGTCATCAGGGAATTTGTAGAAGCAGTCTAGCGTTTTCATATTGAACACTGTCATTCACAGAGATGCAATATTAGCCATTTTCTAGCACGTCTTAACACAGACAAGAAATTTCTTCTCAGATATCTCTCCTGCTATTTTCTCCTTTCTCTACACATGGCCAACTCCCTATTATTGCTGCAATAGGTTCCGTACTGGGTTTTCGGTTTGTGAGCTTTCAGATTTGAATTTTTCGGTTTCCTCCCAGAGCATAGTTGACATACCAGAGTGTATGTCTGAGCTGGTCCTTTCCTCTGCTTTTTAAAGAAGCCTGCAGTGGCTTCTCACTAGTCATAGGTCAAATGCACATTCCATAGTGTGGCATTCAAAGCCCTTGGAGTTTAATTCCAGCTGAACTCCTCCCATCACTCCATGAAGCTTTTGTTCAAACCATACTTAAATGGCACTTTCCCACTTCTGCTATTCATAGTTACTTTCATCCCTAACATGTACCATTTATTCCCATCTCTGTTAGGCTGATTCTACCCAGAATTCAAGGCTCAACTCAAATGCCACCTCTACCATGGAAATCACCACAGAAAGCCTTTCATTATGGTTGTAGGTAGACTTGTCTCCCTCATCTGTTTAATAAATTTTATTAATTGTATATATTAATTTAATATATTTTTATTAATTAATATATCTATTCACTCACTCAGCACACTTTATTGAATCATGTACTGACTTGTATTGTACATACAGAGATTAGACACTTCATCTATCATGAAGTCACTCATAGTCTAATGAGGGAGATGTCAAGTGAATAGACTTGTCATACACTTGTTATAAGAATTGTGATAAAGGAGGGACCACTAGGGACACAGAGGAAGAACAGGCCCCCATCTACGGATGCCGAGGTCCAAAATGGTTTTCTGGAAGGATTTGGCCGGGCAGAGAAGGGCAGGGCAGGGGTGTGAAGAGAGGCTGAGTCTTAGCCCCTGGTACTCCCTTCAGTTCCAGTCCGGTTCTTTGATCAGAATAAATGTTTAGTAATTTATACAGCTACATTGTTGAATTAACACAATAAGGGCAAATTGCTAAGAATCAGAGAAATAACTTGATAATAGCAATTGTTAGTATTTTTTTGAGTATAGTGCACAAGGCACTGTGCTGAAAGCCTTAAATGATCATCTTGCTGAATCCTTACACCAACCATAAGAGGCTGGCACTGTTATTATTCTCATTTTATTGGAGAAGAAACTAAAACTGAGAGAGGGGAAGTGACTTGTCCAAGGTCACACAGCTAATAATGGAGGACTGGGGATTCTAAATCCAGAAGTTGACTCTGGAGCTCAAGTTCTAACCCACTAATTATGCAAGAAAACTGGTGGGATGTCTTATGTCACTGATAGACTTACTCAGCAGTTGGTGTGTTAATTCCTTGTGATATCTTTATATTCCGTTGTGACAATGATTTATTACTTTTTTAATTAAAAATTTTAAAATTATAATTTACATTCAATATTATTTTGTATTTGTTTCAGGTGTATAGCATAGTGGTTAGACAATCATATACCTTACAAAGTGTTCCCCCCCAATATTTTCATTACCCACCATACAGAGTTATTGCAATATTATTGACTATACTAGAGGCCTGGTGCGCTAAATTTGTGCACGGGCAGGGTCCCTAGGCCTGGTTGGCGATCAGGGTCGATCAGGGCCTTTCGGCTGCCAGCCTGGGCCTTCCTTCCCAGGCTGCTGGCCAGGGCCTTCCTTCATTCCACGCCGCCCCCTGGTGGTCAGCGTGCGTCCTAGCGAGCGATTGAACTCCCGGCCTCAAACTCCCAAGGGGACACTTTGCATATTAGCCTTTTATATATATAGAGTTCTTGTGCTCTACTTTATAGCCCCATGATGACTTTGTAACTATCAGTCTGTACTTTCCAATTCCTTTATCTTTTTCACCCAGTCCCCCAAGCCTCCTCCCCTCTAGCAATCATCAGTCTGTTTTCTGTATCTATGAGTCTGTTTCTGTTTGGTTTGTTTATATTGTTCTTTAGATTTCACATATACATGAAATCATATGGTACCTGTCTTTCTCTAACTGACTAATTTCACTTCGTATAATGCCCTCTAGGTCCGTCAATGTTGTCGCAGATGGTAAGATTTCATTTTTTTTATGGCCAAGTAATCTTCCATTGTATATATGTACCACAGCATTTTACCCACTTGTCTATTGATGGGCACTTGGGTTGCTTCCATATCTTGGCCATTGTAAATAATGCTGCAATGAACATAGGGTGCACATAGTCTTTCGAACTAGTATTTTGGGTTTCTTAAGATATATTCCCAGAAGTGGAATCACTGGGTCATAGGAAGTTCCATTTTTTATTTTTGAGGAATCTTCATACTGTTTTCCATTCTGCATTCCCACCAACAGTACCAGAGGGTTTCCTTTTCTCTGCATCCACGACCGCAATTGTTGTTGATTTATTATTGATGAGAGCCAGTTGTGACAATGATTTAATCTTAGGCTATGTCCCGAGGCTACTTCTTTTAGTTTTATGGAAAATGGCTATTTTTAAGATGCTTGCTAAAAGCATGTTTAAACAATTTTCCATTAAGTAGGGGGGATGTTTTCCCTTCTAATATCAGAATGAGCCATTAAATAAAATCCTACAAAGACTTCCTGATAGCATCCTTATGCATGTGAAACCCACCCAAAAATTTTAAATCTGGACAGAATTATAGTGTTATTTTGGTTCACCCCCCCCCTTTTTTGCAGAAAAAAGTAATAAAATCACAGTATTTTCAATCTATCTCTGTATTTTCCAAATGAAGCAACAGAAGTCTAGAGAGGTGAAGGGACTTGCTCATGGTTTCCCAGCGAGGGCAGGCAGAGGCAGGACTAGAACCTTGTCTGCCTCCAGCCCACTGCTCGTCTGCCTCCAGCCCACTACTCCCAGCCTCTGTTCACTGAGGACATAGAGGCCATGCTGGACTCATTGCTGTAGTTCTGGTATGTGGACCTAAAGCTCAAGCAAAGTGGGATAAAGGGATGATGCTTGATGCTGATCACTATAAAATTATAGTGATGGCCAAAGTGAATGTACTGGCCATGCCTGTCTAGATAGGCCATCTGTTTAATTGGCATATGGTCCCTGTGAATTTTTTTTTACCTTGGTGTGCCACTTCAGTTTTAAGGATCTAGTGGAAACTTATTTCTTATACCACTTACATTGTTTTCTTTCAGTTCTAATAACTATATCTGGTTTCCTTTGTGATTAAAGATTTCCTTTCTTGTTTTTCTTTTCTTATTTTCTGTTTCCAGGGCTTAAAGGTTAGGAATTACTTTACCAGATTTTTCTTGAGACTTATGAGGACTACTTTCAGATTTCTAATGCAGTTAGGTGCTATTTTTATTCCACAATTTCCAATGTGAAAATGGAACTTGCATGATTTCATAATAGATATTTCACCTTAGTATTGGCAAAATTAAAAAAATATAATTCAATCTGTGCTTGATCCAGCAGCCAGGTTACAATAGACACTTTTTTGTAACATGGTCCTTAAGTTGAAAAACATGTGTCTTCGTTGAGGCTAATTATGTTGGTTATATACTGTTTACTATTAAATTTTTCCTCTTGTAGTTTAATATTGTTCCAGGAAATGAAATGTAAGTTTAATAAGAATGGCAATTAATGGAACCATATGTCATAAATATAATTAATGTTCCTGATAAATGTATTAAATCAGGACATGGCTGATGGGTAATAATTGTACTAAGCCAAGTTGATTTGACACCATTTCTTCTGTAGAAATTTATATTTATCAGGATAAGATTTAAAATTAAAACTATAATTTTTTTCACTTTCATTTTTACTAATGAGTTAAAGAACTGTTAGAATTGTCAAAATATTAAATTGACAATGAAAAGGAGGTAGTAATAACTTTATAGTTTGCAACACAAGGAGAGCATGTAGGAATGAAATATGCTTTTGTTAGCATTCTATGCCTTTTATATGTGTGAAAGAAAAACAATTGAGGTGGTAGAACTTAGTACAGACTTCTTGAAGTGGCCTTCCCACTTATTTTCTCTCTTATCAAAAATTGTAGCCCAAAATGTATTTTCTTCTGGTGGCAACAATGATATCAATATCCTCTCAGCAAAATGACTTCCACTAAGAAGGTGGAAACAAAACTACCATAATGATTTTTTCCCCTCTTGCCATTACTTTTATTTATTTACAGGGTGGGGCAAAGTAGGTTTATAGTTGTGAGCACCCGAAACAGTTTATTCTTGTATTATTATTTATTAATTATTGTATTATATTATTTATTAATTATTGTATCAAATTATTATTTTCCATATGAACAGGTGTAAACCTACTTTTACCCCACCATGTATTTATTAATTTTTTTTTAATTTTTAAAAAATGATGGTTTACATTCAATATTATTTTGTATTAGTTCCAGGGGTATAGCATAGTGTTAGACAATCATATACTTTACAAAGTGTTCCGCCTGATATTTCCAGTACCCACCTGGCACCATACACAGTTATAAGAGTCATGGGGATGTAAAGTACAGCAGAGGAAACATAGTCGATAATATTGTAATAACCACGAGGATGTTGTAAGAGGCTTTAGCCCTACCTTCTGCATCCTGGTGGCACTTTGCAGGCAGGTGGTGCAAAAACACAGACAGGATGATTAGGTCAATGGCAGCTTTTTCTAAGTCAATATTTCTCCTTGGAAGATGATCATTTTAACCACCTCAGAGTTTAGGCTAAAACTTTCTAATTGGATCTACAGGAAGGAGAGCCACAGCAGGAAGACAGAAAGTGAAAAAGACCAGTTAAAGCCACAGGCCTCCTGGTACTGTGCCAGGTAGTACTTACCCGTGACCTAAACGGTGTGAATCAGAAGGTGCGTTCGTCTTTAAACACCCAAGTAATTTCAGTAAATGGGTGTTTAATGTGATATCGCCTTGGCCCAAGAGTTAACGCACCTTCAAAATTGCCTACTTTTGTCCAATACAGACTTTTATCTCTTGATGAGAAAAACATGGTGAACCTTGTGATCATTAACCTTCCCCACTGTCCTGAGCTCAACTCTGAGATCTCTGCTGGCCCGAGGTATCTCGGAGCCTTCTCTTAAAGGCACCATGTTTCAGATTGCCCAGTAAAATACAGGATGCCCAGGCAAATTTGAATTTCAGGTAAAAAGCAAAGCATTTTTTTAGTATAAGTATGTCCCATCTGATATAATACTAAAAAAATTCTTTGTTGTTTATCTGAAATTCAATTTAACTTGGTATCTGTATTTTTATTGGTTAAATCTGGCAGCCCTAACTATGTTGCCTCACTGTTAACTGTTTCTTTTTTCTTTTTCAGGTTTTTTTTTACTGTGTTTTTATTTTGGGGGCCTGAAGGTTATCTTTTATGGCTTTCCGCTCCAGCTAGTATACAGATGCCCGCCTATCTTTTCCTACCAGGAAAGGGAACATGCCACTGTAGAGTTTGCATGTTTATTTTTGCCACCATTATTGATTACAATTCAGGATCTAGCTTTAAAGTAAACACAGAAAGACCTAGCTGTTCATTCTATTATCTGAAAAGACAGGCAATTGGAGCACAAGGGGAAATATTACAACGGAATGTTACAATATAACAATTCTGCATGAGGAGAAAATTCAGGAGTCAAATCTAGTCAAAGACCTGGGCCTCAGATTAGGTAGCTTTTCTATGTAATATAGTGAGTGCTACAGAAATAACACGTTTCTTGGTTGTTTTGGGGGAATTCTCTTAGTTTTGTGGTGTTATTGGATTTCAGAAAATAGTTTCGAAAAATGCTTCTCTGAAATGCTTCCCAAAGGGTAAATGACTTAGAAGAAAGGTACAACTCCTCCCTAGGTAAAACATTAAACCGATCTGCACTCCTCCTACCTCGCGTTTGCAGCACGTTGGCTTGGCTGAGCTGCGAGCAGGAGAACCTGAGCTTGGCCATGATGGCTTGGGAGACAGCGTCTTACATGAGGGGCCAGGATGCATGGCTACCGATGGGCTAGTAGAGAGGGCGTGTATCATGGGGGATCTCCACTGCATGAACACAGGGGGTTTGTAAAGAAATCAAGGTGTGAGCCCTAGCTGGTGTTGCTCAGTGGTTAGAGCATTGGCCTGTGGACCATAGGGTCCCAGGCTTGATTCCGGTCAAGGGCACGCACCTTGGTTGCAGGCTCCTCCCTGGCCCAGGCCCTGGTTGGGGTACTTACAGGAGGCAACCAATTGATGTGTTTCTCTCACATCGATATTTCTCTCTGTCTTTCCCTCTCTCTAAAAATCAATGGAAAAATATCCTTGGATGAGAATTAGAAAACAAACAAACAACAAGAAATCAAGGTGTGAAAAAGGAGATGCCCAGCTGTCAGCGAGATAAGGAGATGCTCTAATCTTCTGAGCATGGGTGGGCCAGGTAGCTATGCACGTGTAAGAAATACTCTGAAGTCTTTTTGGTGAGGCCATGGCAAATGAAGTGAGAGCGAGAATTCCCAGGTCAGTGGAAATACCTCCTTTTACTCAGTTCTAACCCCAGGACAGTAAAGAATTCTGAGTCAAACTCCAAGGCACAGTGGGAGGGGAGAGTTGGAGCAAGGCTAGAAATGTGTTCTCCAGGGTTCTCAGCCACTTAGGAAGCTTGTTGTTTCAGCGGGTGACAGCCGAGGCCACTGGCTGACAGCTGAGTGATTTTGCCCCAATTGGATGTGAGCCAGGTGTGAGCAGAGCACGGGCGATGGGAAGGTAGTGAATCGGAGGTCGGTTTAGTTGATTGTTTTTGCCTTCATACCATCCTTACACCCTGCAAAACTGCATCAGAAGAATCAGGAACAGCTAAATATAAAAAGTTATAAATACCAAGGCCAACTCTTGTAGGAAGATAGAGTAAGTGGGATAGAGACTGGGAATCTGAGCCTTTATCCCCAGAGATTTTAGGTTGCCTCTGACTCCACTGTCTAGAGTCTACTAGACACAACCATCGGAGGATACTTCCCAGAAATGAGAGGAAGCTGTGGAGGCTGCTGCCCAGAAATGAGAAGAAGCCATGAAAATGCAGAGGCTGGAACTCGCCAGTCTGTGCTGGGAGGCCTGGGACTCTGATGTGTCCAAAGATTAGCGAGGCACCTGTTTCTGTCTGTTTATTTTCATTTCACAGTTTTTATTAATTCTACTCTCAATATTAGCTAGTTTTAAAAAATCATCTGAAAATGTCTCTCATAATATACCTATAATTTACAACCTTTTTTTGATTGTGCTAATATACCAATCCTGGGAAGATTAAAAAAAATTGATTTGTTATTTTTAGAGAGAAAGGGAGAGGGAGAAACATTGATGGGAGAGGGAAACATTGATTGACCACTTCCCACTCACCGCCTACAGGGGATCCAGCCCCAAACCTGGGCAATGCCCTGACCAGGAATCAAACTGGCAACCTTTCAGTGCATGAGACACTGCCCAACCAAATGAGCCACACGGTCCAGGGTCCAGGCAGATTTTAGGGCAAATTCATTCTGGAGAGTTGCTGTGACCCCTGGAACCCTAGCCCTGATGCTCTTCTGGGGGGTTGGGGTACCAGTAGTTTGAACTCTGTATGGGGGCCACTGCAATAATGAGGCGACGGGCCAGGCCTTTATTGAGCTATTGTAATCCTTGGATTTGGTCTTCAAGAGTGTCACTATGTTTTAGAGGGTGAGGTTGGCTGCAGGCTAGGGCATTCATCACGCTGGCTGATGAGGTCGTTGATGCTGGTGGAGTATGGGGTCAGCTATGGATCTGGTAGGTGAACTGGGTACTTGAGACTCTGTGGCTTTAGAAAACTGCTGACTTCCTGGTCACCACATTGGACCATTGATCTAAGAAATAATTGAAATCACTGTTTGGCAATATGGTTTTGAGATCACTGCAGCCTATTGATGTGCTGTTACCTTATTCTATTGATGTTGTAAAATGGCCACCTAAGTTCACTGGATGGCTGACCCTGTTCATTCATTCATTCAACAAATGTTTATTGGCCAGTTTCTCTATGTCAGGCACTGGAAATAGACTTGTGATCAAATCAGACAAATGGGTAAAGGTCTCATTGCTAAGGTGACCTTTAAGCAAAGATTTGAAACAGGGAAGGGTCCCATGAGAATATGCCAGTGAAAAGCATTTCAGGATGGGCTCTCAGCAGTGAAAAGGCCCCCAGGCAGGGACATGCCTGGAGTGTGTGTACGACAGTGAGGCCAGACTGACTGGAGTGAAGTAAGAAGGTGGAGGTGAGTATGGAGAGGAGTGTGGGGTCAGAGTGAGTAGGGACCTTGAAGGCCATGATCAGGATGCTGGCTTTTACTCCAAAGGAGTTGGAGACCCACTAGAGGATTTTGAAGAGAGAAACGACCTAATCTGACTTTTTATTGTGAAAGTTTTCAAATCTTAACAGAAATGAGGTGATATAATGACCCTTCATGTACTTATCACCCAGTTTTGATGATGATTATTTTTATTTGTAGATATTTCCATGTTCAATTCGAAAGGATGAAGACTTTTTAAACACAACCACATTATCACTATCATATTTTAAAAGTTAAGATTTAAAAAAATATATCAAGAATTTGATAGGTACTTTGAAGGTGATGGATCTCCTGACAGTTGTGATGTAGCATGTGAGAGAGGAGTCAAGGACTGGACAATAATTAAACTCCTTTTCACTGTCATACATTCATTGGAAGATTACTAGTACACACTTCAAAATACTCTTCAAAGACTAACACCTGGCTTCAGGATTTTTAGTTTCTTTCCAGAAACATTATTCAATGCCACCAATTCCCCAGCTAAATAAAGTATTGTTATTTCTATTTTCAAATGATGCTAAGTGGCATAGAGTTGCTGACATGTTAAGTAATTTATTCTAGAGTTCCTTAGATAGCGGTTGGGAAAATTCTGGCAAACTGGGAGTGACTTACCCACACCTGAGAATTCTTTTGCTCTATTTATTATCTCTTCTTGCCTATGGGAAATCTGGGCAGGCAGTCGGGTACATGTCAGGCCTGATGTACCAACCTCTCAAGGTACTTTAATTATTCCAAAGACTATCATGGCGCTAGTTTCATACAATTCAACCGAATGGAATTCAATTTAAATAAACTCGAAAGATTTATCGGCTGCCTCCGATATATTAAATGTTGTTCACAAGGTTTCACAGTCTAACAGGCATGAAACCTGTGTGACCATTCTTTGCAATGCAGTATGAAGGTGGGGAGGGGTGTGAGAACATGCGGGACAAGGTGTAGAGGTAGCAAAGTGGAGAAGTTGAGTGTGAGAGCAATTGGGATTTCTCCAGGCTCCCAGTGGCTGGGCAAGGGCGTTGTGGGCAGGACACAGCGTGAGCAAAGGCAGGAAGGCAGCAAAGGCATGGCAGGAATGGGATGTGCACAGAACTGGCTGCTGGCGTACAAAGCACCTGGAAGGTGATTGAAGGAGACGCAGGAGATGAGTTTGGAGAAAGTGGCCAAGAAGCTCCAGAGAGCACGTTGTATATGTTACCCTCGGCCAAAGGGATACTAATAGCACGTCAAACTCCCAAACTCCCTGCACGATATAGAACCGCCGCCGTGATGGGGGGTGGGGGGTATCACACACCAACCCAATCGTCTCTCCATGAAATCCACATAGTGTGCGTATCCCCCGTGTTCCAGCGTCACAATCTGCTTTGTCATGTCTACGCCCCAGGGTGATTTACCGGGTCTTCTGGGGACTTAGCAAGACTTTTTCTTTGTTGCATCAGCAGCAAAAGAATTGGTTGTTTTCTGTCGGGTGGATAAGAATAATAAAAGAAGAGTAACTCCGAAGGTTAAGTTTTAACTTCCACATCTAAATGATCCCTTAGTACATGCCCAGAGGTGTTAACATTTCTGGTCACTGATTATGTTTGAAAATTTGGCCTTATCATGGATGAAGTCGTTCTGTGCAAAAGAGCTTTTTTAAACCTGATCCAGATGGTCTCCTATCCAGAATGGCTCAGCTGCTCTGGAACTCTGTCCAGCCTTGTATGCTACTCGGGCCATGCCGCGGGCCATGACTGAAGCTTACTTTGCCTTTGATATCTCAGCTGTATTTTCTTCTATTCAAGTTCCCACCTCAGTCATTGTTGCTAGAGCTCAGGGGACGAAGGAAATGCTGAGCATGCAGAAGTGCTGTCCCTCTTTTCTTTGTCTCTCCATTTCCTGCCTCCTTTCCTTCTAGTTTTCTTTTTCTTCAGGTTTTCTTGTGCCTCAGATCAGAGGAGTGGTACTTTGCTGGGAAGTCACATCATGCTCTTCATGATGACAGACTTAAATGCTCTGGAGTAAATACCACCTCTTCCCCACTCATCCTTTATGCATTTTACTAGCAATACTCTTGGGAAAGAGTTTTAAAAAATTGGCTGTGCTCTCGCGAGACCCAGCTGGCTACAGATATTGTTGGTTGGAGGCATGGGACAGCATCGCGGCCACACATCCGCAGAGCTGGAAAGGAACTTAGAAAACATAGTCGAGACCTGTCATTTTGCAGAGAAGAAACTGAGACCCAGAGTTTGGGTGACTTACATAAGCCATGCAGCTGTTATTGGCAGCTTTTTGCCTGGAACCCAGGAGTTCTGACTCACTCTAGAACTTTCCCACCGCGGTGCCCTGCCTCCCTTGTTTGATCCCGAAGCTTGTTACATCTGCAGCAGTGTGATCCCTAATGGCATACAGGTTCCCAAATGCTTTTTGTAAGTAAAAAATTCCATTTGCAAATCTGGATGTGTTTGTGTGGAGCTTTTATGTGATGACATGTTGTCTTTATCTCTCGAGTAGGATCATAAACTGGATGATGGATGAATCGCACTTAAAAGCAGACCAGAGGCCAGTGTTGGAGCAGGAGTGGTTTTGGTATTTGGAGCTCAGCCTGCAGTGCTTTTTCCAAAATGCTCAAGTCTTCCTCCTTGAGTTCTGTTTGCTTGGGGCAGAGGCTACCCTTCTCCTTGTTCTGTCTGCTCCCCGCCTCTTTTTTTTCTCCTTCCCCATCTGTCCTTTGTTCTAGGATGCTAGTAAGTAGATGCTTATGCAATGCTTATGCAATGCTGTTGAACGAATGAATGCATTTCTTTACATTTCTGCATAGGAGTCAATTATTATTCTCCTACTATCGTGTCATATTTTCTGTGGAAATCAGACTAGAAATGATACTTGTTTCACAAAGGTGTGGTGTCAAACCACAGCTCCCTCTTGACTTACCTCTTGTGTAATCCATGTGCCTTGTGGTTTCTGCATACCATTCTGGGCTTCTTGTCCTCACCGCCCATTAGCACTTGTAAGAGATTGGTTTGTAGAGAAAGGAAAGGTGATGAAACTCTAATCAGGTCATTTGGTTACACATTAGTAACTGATAAAAGGTAAAAAGATGTTGACTAAATGGCATTGTTTAGGGAACTTCATGCCAGGCTCTTCTTGTTTCCCATTAGTGTAGAGATTCAATACTTGCTTGTATTTTGGGGTGAAGATAGTTTTGTTAAGTGGGTGGGAAAACCTCTTGACATTTAAGGGGAGCCTTGAGTTTTCAATGAGGAACGCTGATGTTCTTTGTGCATAAGGAATTACAGAACTCTCGAAGAGGAACATTAATGACACATCATTTTCTATTGTTTTGTGAAGTTACAAAGATGTGTCTGTAATCATATTTTTAGGAAATATTCAAACTTTCATCAAGCCATTTTCCAGTATGACTATCAGCTTCATTAAGTCCATTTCCTGGAACTAAACAGCATTCTCATTCTTTGCACTAGAAATTGAATCACCATTTTCCCTCTCCAAAAAGTATTATTGGCCTCGTGATAAATCATTGCAGGCGGTTTCTGATGGGATTACTATTGATGAGGGATAAAGTCTCAAGTAATGACTCTGTTCCCAGATGTGACATCCTCTGCCCTTGACCTGGGATGCCTTTTGGGTGGAGTTTCTGAGGATTTCATTTTGTGATGAGAGCCTGGCCTTTGGGGCTGGGCGATCTGAGTCCTTAAGTTCACAGTTTCTGGATTGTGTGACTTCGTTGAGTTATCTAATCTTTCTGTACCTTGGTTACCTCATTTCTCAAATAACTGAAGTAATCATAGCACTGCTTAGAGTCATTTTGAGGGTTAAATGAGTTAATTACATATAAAGCACTTAAAATAGTGCTGCCGCAGCCATCAATTTAGTGTGAAAGTTTGCTTGCCTACTCCCCCTGCTCCTTTTATCTCGTTAGACCAAAGGTCACGCTGGGTTTTCCAGAAGTCCAGGGTTGTGGTCTGAACTTTGGCAGAAGCTGAAATAGCAGC
Organism: Myotis lucifugus; assembly: GCF_000147115.1. Classification (NCBI taxonomy): domain Eukaryota; kingdom Metazoa; phylum Chordata; class Mammalia; order Chiroptera; family Vespertilionidae; genus Myotis; species Myotis lucifugus. The sequence goes on along the minus strand of NW_005871453.1, from coordinate 432,241 downwards.
TATAACTCTCTCCCTGGACAATTTTGTGACACTGTGTTGAGCTGCATCTATCATCATTTTTTTGGAAGAAGTTTTCTTTTGCACCTTGTAGGAAAGAACATTGCCTGCCTCTGGGTATTAAGTAGAAGAAAATAAATACAAATAAAAATTAGACCCACTGAACAGATAACATGAAGCAAGACATAAATAAAGTTTTCAGATAGGCAGCATAAAGGAGCTAGAGTCTTTAATTTCCAAAAGAGCTGAAAGGACTATTTTTGTCATTCAGAAATAATTTTTAACTTGCCAAGCAGAATCTAACTATAACATGCTTTACAGGGTTGCCTCAAACTGGCCCAGGAGTCATTTAACTTGAGCTATTCTAGGAATGAGATTCAGGGTTTTTCCTTTCTAGACTCTACCATTTTAGGTCAACTTGTCCACTCTTTTTATGAACATCTATTTACTGCCTGGAAAATAAATGGAGATTATATTAAAATCCAAATACAAAATTACACAGAGAGTAGAAATACCCACAGATAAATACTGGCATAGGCATGAACCACTTATAGCTTTATGCCCACTTAAACATTGGTATTTAGCCCTGGCCAGTTTGCTCAATGGTTATACCATTGGCCCATAGACCATGAGTTCAATTCCCAGTCAAGGACATGTACCTCAGTTGCAGGTTTAATCACCAGCCCTGGTTGAGGCTCATGTGGGAAGCAACCAGTCAATGTGTCTCTCTCACATTGATGTTTCTTTCTCTTTCTCTCTCTCTCTTTCCCCCCCTTCTCCTTCCCTTCCACACTCTCTCTAAAGTTTAATGGAAAAAATATCCTCCAGTAAGGATTAAGAAAAATAATCAAAAAATACACCCCCCCTACATTGATATTTAAAGCAGAGAGAGGTACACAAGAAAATACACTCAGACTGGCTTGGACATCGGTACATACTGGTACAAAGCCATCATCGGTTGACTTCGCAGCTTGATACAGTATTCTTTTATTGCAATACATTCAGCTATGCCTCTTGCAAAGTTATTATTAATTCTTTATTGGTTAATTTATCCAGTAAGTATTTATTGGCCACCAGGTGCCTTGGGGGTGATAAAAAATGCTCAAAATATAGTTTCCATACTCTTGAAAAGTTTATATCCTAGTTGGGAGAACAAGACATACAATATGGAACATATAATTTTACTCACTTAACAATCGGCTATGGAATTACCATTTGTCAGTACTGTGCTGGAAACTGGGAAGCAGAGGTGACTATAACAGGATCTCTTTCTGGGGACTCACTGTGAACACACATGATGAGGAGGACTCAGGATAGTTACATATTTGATGTCCTAGGAACATTTGTGGATTCTATTGAGAAAGTCAGTGGTTGCTACCTGGGAAGGGGGCATTTTCATGGTAGGAGAATTTTGCTTTTAGGCCATGATAGGAAACAAGGTACTAGCTAGGCTAGGGAAGGGTGACACATAAAAATTACCCATCAGAGAGAGGGTTAGGGCTGGAGATGGGACAGAAGCCGGGTCACAGTGGCTTAGGGGCATCTGTTTTTCTCCCATAAGATGGGGGGTCTTAGTCTGAAAGTCATTTGGGGAGACCATTCATGGACTTCAGGAAGCACAAGAATACCTGAAAGATTTAAAGCAAAGTCTGCACATCTTTAATAAGGTATTTTCTTGAGGTCAAAGATGATCAAGAAGCTTTATCATAGATGTTGAGGAGACATGAAGGATTCCACACAGGAGTCCGTTCTGCTCTTGCTGTAGGGTGGAGGGTGGATTTGTGATGTGGGAAGGCATGGAGTTGGGAAGACTTTTGAGAAGACTCACCATGTTTGTGTCGTTATTCAGATGGCAAATATTTATTCATCACTTAACTATGCATCCAACTATGCTTTGTAGGGAGCTGAGAGACCACAGTCCTAGCCATGGTGGAGGTTGTGGTGTATGGGGTCAGATAGATACTTAAACAGAGCACAGAAAAATGTTAGTGCATTGCATCAATCACTTATTTATGCACTTGTTTATTTAACCATTATTTCTATGCCAGGCTTTCTTCAGGGTGCTGGGGGCATGAAGCTTACATTCTAGTGGGGAAGACACACAATAAAACAAACAATTAAAATGTGGTTCAATGTCAGGGAGCAGTAAGTGCTATAAAGAAAAAAACACTAACCAGTATAAGAGGGTGAAGATTTAAAAGAGAGAGAGAGAGAGAGAGAGAAACACTTTTCTCTCTCTCATAACTTAGAAAATTCCAAGGGTCCGAGGAGCTCTGTGTAAGAAACAGGGATAAAGACCAAATATACACTGAGTGGCCAGATTATTATGACCACCTGACGTTTGTAGCCAAATTAGCCATACACTGCATCGTATGGGATATGGAAGCCGAAGGCCTGTTCGAACACCTTTGCTGTCTGCAGTTACCAAGATAAAACGTCTCCAATTCACACAGGAACACAAGGATTGGACAGTCGAGCATTGGAAAAAAGTCATGTGGTCCGATGAATCACGTTTCCAGTTGCATCATGCAGATGGCAGAGTGAGAATTTGGTGGAAACAGCATGAAAGCATGCACCCCACATGCATGAGTACCACCCTTCAAGCTGGTGGGGGCAGTGTTACCGTTTGGGGCATGTTTTCCTGGCATGATTTGGGCCCTTTAATTCATGTGGAACAATGTCTGAATAGCACAACATACCTAAGTATCCTTGCTGATCAAGTTCATCCTATCATGTTGATGGCGTATCCCAATGGAGATGGCTTCTTCCAGCAAGAAAATGCACCATGCCACGGTGCTCGTATTGTGCAGGAGTGGTTTCAAGAACATGAGGGAGACTTTACCTTGCTTAGGTGGCCCCCACAATCACCAGATCTCAATTCAATTGAGCATTTGTGGGATGAAGTTAAAAGAGCCATCAGGCAGCTGGTTCCACAACCATCAAATCTCATAGAACTGCACAGTGCTATTCATCAGGAATGGTGTCAGATTCCTCACATCACCTTTCAACATCTCGTGGAGTTAATGCCAAGAAGAATTGCTGCAGTATTGAAGGCAAAAAGTGGTCCAACGAAGTACTGATGGGGTGGTCATAATAATCTGGCCACTCAGTGTATATGTCTAATCACAGTACCGCAGGGAGTGAAAGACCTCTGCTTCAATAGAGGCAGTTCAGGGTGTATCTAGCCTAGCTCAGGGAGGTCAGCAAAGTTCCCTGGAGGAAATTAAGTTTAAGTTTCAAACTGGAAGATTAATAGGAGTTATTCAGACATGAGGAAGGGTGTTCCAGGCAGAGGGAAGAGTATGCTTGAATGCCTCAGTGAACCATAGGGCCACAGGACCAAAATGGGCGTGCAGGGGTCGAAGCAGGCTTTTGGGGAAAGATACTGAGTTTGGTTTGGCACACATTCAGTTTGAGGTTTCTCTGGGTTATTCTAGAGGCACTCCAGAGTGGGTAATTACGTCTAGGTCTGAGGTCCAGGAGAGGGGAGTGGGATTGCAGTCGGGTGTGGCCACACACAGGGCTGGGCTTCCTGCAAAGAGAAAATGTCAGCTGAGGCTGGCAGAGGCCGAGAAAAGAACCCTGGGGAACAGTGTCATCTGGGAACCTGGTGGAGGAAGAAAACATTGCAAAGGAAATCGGGGTGAGTAGTTGCCAGATAAATATAAGCCAGGGTGTAACTAAGTGTCAGGAGGAGTGGTGAAGACTTTAAGTGTTGTAAGAATTTGAAGTTGAGCCAGTACGAGTTGGTGTACTTAAGCCTGTGGGTGACGGGGAGCTGAAGCTTGGTTATATATGATAGATGAGATGTGTACGGGTGATGGGAGGCAGTGACTCTCTTGGGAGCGTAGTGCAAGCAATTCTCAGGGTGGATTTGTTAAAATTTTGCTTAGGGAGCTACAAAGGGACCAATACTGATCAGAGCAGGGAATTCAAGAATTTGGGCTTAATTCTTTCTATGTTCATGGTTTTTTTTAAAAAGCTTGAATTCTTTTGGTTTAGAACTCCCCTAAAATTGTAGGCAGAAGTTTGAGAGTGTGTTTTATGTGTGTTTTCCAGAAAAGATAGTTTCAGGGTTTTCACAGCATTTTCAAACTGGTCCATAATCCTCCCCCCCAAAGAAAGATAATGATCCACAGATAAAGATAATAAGAAGTTATTGAATGACCAATGTTGTATTTTATGATGACTCTCTTGGCAGTGGCTGGCAAGATGGGTTTGAGGAATGATGGGGGACAGGAGGCTAATTCTAGTAATTCAGATGTGGAGTATTGATCTCTCAGGCAAAAATGATGAAAATAAGGGACGCAAAGAAGAATAGGCATAGAGTTTTGAAGAAATAATGGACTAAATTTGATGATGGGTTAGATGTAGGAGGTACATTTAACAAATATTTATCAAGAATCTACTAGGCATGGTCCTTGCCTTTGTGGAATTTACTGTTTATTAGAGGGAATATATTTGTCAACAATCACTCAAACAGAGGACTGGAAAATGTGGAAAGTGCCATGAAGAGAAGGTGTAGGAAACTTTGCTTGCACATAACTTTGAGGACTGCCTTTGGTGAGGGAGCCTCTTGAAGTTATCCACCAGCTAGTAATTATGCTGCCTTTCTAGGGGCTGGACATCTGTTGGTTCTTTAATTTGATTTTATAAAAAATATTTCCTCTACAAATCAAGGCTCTTAAAATTTTTTTTAAATGCTTGGCCAATCAGGAGAATATGCTTTTGGATGGCTGGTACTATGATTTATAGTTGGAAAAACAACAGTATTTGATTAAGTTGGGCTTCAAACTTACCCTTTGATGAATGGAAATCTTTCTGGCAAATACTTTTTATTATGGTCTGCTTTTACTTGGTCCAAGAGTGTTCACTCCCGGGATTCAATTTGAATGCCTTCAGACATCTCTTAATCATATTAAATCTGTGATATCAGTGGGGCGTCCATTTGGAAATGTTTAGTAGTCAATTGATGTAATGAAAATGGAACTAAATTGAGCCAGTTGGGTGTCTAGTTCCCATAGGGGCAGTGAGGTTGTGTTTTGCTGTCTGATCTTTCATGCTCTGTCATCTTTTTCTCTACCATTGCTCTGTTCCTTTGCCACTGTGTGCCTCAGAGTAATGATGTGTTAATTCACGGATGCAAAACATCTCTCCATTTCTTGCTTAAGTTCCTGCTCTAGTTCTTTTTAGAGAATCTTTAAAGGTATCTGTAAGGCTGAAGAACATCTAATCTCATAATACATAGCTTGGTAAACTAGTCGACTTCTTGTTTGAGTCTTATGAGAAACTACCCAGGATGAACACCTATAAAGATTCAGTGAGAAAGTGATGAGAATTTTGTAAAGAGGGAGATGTTATAGCAATATGGCTAAAGAATTTGTTAAATATGCACTTAGAATAAGAGGCTAGGGGTATGGTTAGGGTTTCTGAAGCCTCTTATTGGGAAGGCGGGTCCTGAAGACCTTAAGAACATGAAAATGAAAGTAGCTAATTTGGTCCTATAAAAATTGGGAGAAAGCAAAGGGCCTCTGAGGCTGGGTGGGAGAAAGAAAGATTGCCCTAATATGATACAAGCACTTTATACCAAAGAGATATGAAGCCCTAAATGGCAGGTCTAGGACAGGTGCACTCAGGCCAGGCTAGGTAGAGGGTAGCAGGAAGAGATGAGTCCAGGACCCCTAAAGGCTTATCGCTGGGGACTGATCTGACCGCAGGTGGCTTGCTCTGAGTCCAGATATGGACCCCTCACACTCTGTTCCTTTCCAGGGCAGATATTAGGCCAAGTTAGTCTGCATTGTGAGGACACAGTTCTCTGTCTGGAAGCAGTTGTGCTGAATTAGCTTGGCCTAATGAGCCTGAACATATTTCGAGGTCCACAGGGCTCTGCAACCAATGAGAGTATCTCACTGCCTTTTAGCTTGATCTGGATGATAGTCATCTTCATGACATTGCATTTTGGGAGTCTTCATAAAGAAGGGCTTGGCTAACATGGTAACTGGCAATGTTAGATACATGAATTTCCAAGTGGGATAAAAAAGTTCCTTTATGGAGAGGAATATGACTTGTGTAATTACTCGCTTCTTTTTGGATACCTTCTGGTTTTAGGCCCTATGTCTGCAGTGGAGTTTTAGTATTCCAGGGCCATCTCAAAGATACAGTGTAGACAAAAAGCATTGCAAACATCTCCACTAGATCTGGGGAACATGGTCTTTTCTATTATATCTCTCACCAGTACTTTAAAGAACAACATTTCCTTATTCCATTTATATTGTGACATTATCATTTTATTGGTTCAGTCGTTGATTAATTCATTTGATATCAATATCTATTAGGACCCTATTGTGGATGAGGCACTATGTTGTGAACACTGGGGGTTCTAAAGATGAATAAGGCACAAGGAACTTAGCAGATAGTAACCAAGAGAATGTACAATGGAAGGAGTAGGGTAGCAAGTTGCAGAAAGTGAACAAAAACCTGCTATTGGGTTCAGAATAGGGATAAATTATTTCGAGTGTGTGGGGTTTGGGACTGGCTGGAAGAGAGGAATTTATGCAAAAGGTGACCTTAAATTGCAGTAGTCACCTCACACCCATTAGGATGGCTACTATTAAAAAACAGAATAAAACAAAAAATAATGGATGCAGAGAAATTGGAGCCCTTGGAAATGGGGGAGTAAAATAGTGCAGCCATTATGGAAAACAATATGGCAGTTCTCAAAAAATTAAAAATACAATTTACCTTATAATCTAGCCATTCCACTTTTGGGCCTCTATCTCCACAAGAATTGAAAGCTGGGTCTCATTGAGATATTTGAACATCCATGTTCATAGCAACATTAATCACAAAAGCCAAAGATAGAAGCAACCCAAGCCCATAGCTGGATGAGTGGACAGACAAAATGTGGTATGTGCATACATTGGAATATTATTCAGCCTTAAAATGAAAGGAAATTCTGAAATGTATTGCAACATGGAATGACCTTGAGGACATCATGCTAAGTGAAATAAGTCAAATACTATGTGATTCCACTTACATGAGTACTTATCTAGAGTAGACAACTGCATAGAGACAGAAAGTGCAATGGTGGTTGCCAGGGCCTTGTGGGTGGAGCAAATGAAGAAAAAGAGTTTTTAATGGGTATAGAATTTCAGTTTTGTTAGATGGAAAAGTTCTAAAGATTGGTTGTGCTCTGATGTGAATATACTTAATGTTACTGAACTATACACTTAAAAATGGTAAAGATGATAAATTTTATGTTATGTTATCTTAACCACAATTTTAGACAATGCAGTATTTTATCATGCGGGAGTGGGTGAAAGATACCCGACATCTTGGAAATTTTGCCAATGCGTATATTATTCATTCATTCATTCATTCATTCATTCAACCATCATGTATTAAATACCTGTTATGTGCTGGGCTCTGAGCTGGATACTGGGGCTACAATACTTACTAAGATTTATAAAACACTGAACCTGTCAATGTCATGCTTGCTAACCACCCTCTCCACCACAGAAAGCACTAAGCTTGTATAGTTAAATATTCACAGCTGCTTTCTACTGACTTGAATCATGCATAAGAAATTAGTAAACAAACAGTAAAAAGATTTGAAGTTCTTGGGAACAGGGAGGAGTTGGACAGCATCGTGATGAAATGGAGAGACATGGGCCATGGAATATGAACTAGGCTTGAAAACGGCAAGTGAGTGCTCTCTAAGGATATTAAAAAATAAAGGACTCCTATTTGAGGCTGCCAGCCTAAGAGCTAAGTAATTTAGAATGGGGAAAAAATGGCAAAGTCACACACACTCAACCCAAGAAGCCGGTATTTTGTGAATTTTATGGCAAGGGTAGTTTGAGAACCACTGGCACAAAATTGTGGGCAATATTAACAAGTGAGAAGGGCAGGGAAGGGTCATACAATTCGAGCTGAAAGGGAAGGCAGGACTTCCAAAGGGAGGACCAGTGAAAGTCAGTGTGGTCTGTTTATTTGGGTGGGGACTGGAAGTAGGGAGCATGCGCTTCCTTAACCGAAAGACCTGGAAGCTCTCCCTTTAATTCACTTTATCTCATCCTAGGTTTCTTTTTTTCTTTAAATTTTATAGGAACCTTTACTCCACCTATTCTTCCAACATCTTTCTATTTCTCTCACTTTCTTTCCCCCCCTTTACACCCTGGAACATTCTATTTATTCATTTAAATATCTATTGAGTAACAACTATATAACAGGCACTGTGCTGGGCTCTGGACATTATGCCCTCAGTTTCCTTAGGCCACATTTGGTTGCACATAACAAATCCTGGATTGCTATAATTTCCGCTCCTATACCGGTTAATGTAAAGTTAGTTGCACCTACTACTTTTCTTACCTTTTCCTCTCAGTCTTCAAGGTATCTTCATTGGGGCTGTTCCTTCTACCTGTGCTTTTAATCCCATCTGCTCTACTTTCCCCCTCTGTGTACCCTCAACCATTTCCTCTCTACTGACCAGTTCCTTCACTCTACATGAGACCTTCTCAGGTCTCTTCCATCCTAAAATTCCTTGCTTGTTTTTATATTCTTTAGCGACCACCCTATCGTTCCCTTCCCACTCTCATTCGAGTTCTCAAAGGAATGGCCTTCACTCCTTTTCATTTTCTTATATTCCATCCACTTTTCTACCCACTGGATTTTCGCTTGTGCCCACACTATCTACCAAAACTCCTTGCTAAGTGTCCTCTTTGTCAAATCCAACTTCCCTCTATCAATCCTCGTTTTATTGGATTTTCTGCCCCATTTGGCACTATTGATCACTCTCTCCTTAAGTTTTCTACTTCCTTAAAACTTTTTACTCCTCAATTTCCCTGGTTCTCACTTTTCTTTCTGGGATATGCTTTCTTCACAAAACCTCTGAAGGTTGATGCAACCACCCACATTCTGCTTTCTTCATTCTGCATGTTCTTACAGAGGAGTATTGAATAGTCGCTAGTATCCTCAATAATAGTCAAGTTATACAAACTGATATCTAGGGTTACGTGGTAACAATGGCATAAAATCTGGTTTATCTTTCTACACATGTGCTATGTTTGCATCAGTGCATTGGAGTTGCAGATGTCCCAGTTGTTTGATGCTTTGTCTCTATTTCCTAAAGACCCTTCGTGTGATCTGGAATTGGAATAAGCTTTGGTCTCTAATGGTGCTGAGTTAATTGCGAATCCCTGGGGAAAAAAACACCCAAATGAATAAGTCTATTAGAAACCAGCTAATTTCATTTTGTCATTTTCTGGATAATATATTCCGGTGTAGGCAGCTCATTTTTTTAAACAAGTTTGCAATAGACAATTTCCCCTCAAGGTTAATATAATAGGCAAACACCTTTTGCTTCGGCAGATGGCAAGAGATAAGAAAGATTAGCTTACATTATGATTCATTATTTCAAAATGTCAGAATAAAGTGGATCCACTGTGTCGCCCCAGCCTCTCATACTTTAGAGGAGAGAGTACATGTTTTGCTTTTCTAATGTTAATGGATTCACTGGTTTTTGTTTCTCTCTCTCTCTCTCTCTCTCTCACAGGCCAAATTCAGATAATCGGCGCCAGGGTGGCAGAGAGAGATTGGCCAGCAGCGGTGACAAGGGCAGCATGGCCGCGGAGTCTGCCAAGGAGACCCGCTACTGTGCAGTGTGCAATGACTATGCCTCAGGCTACCATTACGGAGTCTGGTCCTGCGAGGGCTGTAAGGCCTTCTTCAAGAGAAGTATTCAAGGTAATAGTGTGTTGAAAACAACAAATTCCATTTTGAATCCCAAATGGGAAGCAACAGAGGAAGGAAGGCATATGACCAGCCACTTGCACAAAACCCTAAAACCCAGTAGATCCACTTAAATCTTTGTTAGAAACGTGGAGAAGAGACAAGAGCTCAGGTCAGCTGCGATCGAGTTCTTATGCTTCTTCCATTTGGCAAGATCCAACTCTGCAGGCAGAGGGTTTCAGTAACTGGGGCTCAGAATGTCTGTGCCCTGCTTGGGGGATGGCTGGTGGAGGTCTATGTGTTGCCGGCAACTAGGCTTATAGGATACAGTGTGATATTAATCAGCTATCCATAGATACCTCTCCACTTGGGCTTGGTCCAGATGAGTAGTCTGTTCTGATCTTTGCTCCAGACCAATGCTAACATAACAACATATTATTTAGCTGATACTAACTTAACTTAGAAAAATTATATTTATATTTTGGTTTAGGTTAGTATAAGCCTTTTAAGGCTCTTCTTCCATCTTTGTTATCTCAATAGATGACATGACCTTTTGCTAAAACGAGAAGACCCAATAACTGGCGACTTGCCATAGGGTCAAGTACCTATCTGTGCTGTACCCAACAGTTATTAAGTATCCACCTGTAACGTTCCCTGTGCCTGTGTGCCTTGGTCCTTTTCTTGTGTATAGTTTACCAAATACAGCTTCTCTGATGTGCTGCCCGCTGCATTTTATCTCTACTCCAGTGGTGTTTCTATTGCATTTAGAGGATACCCTGGGGGAAGCCACAATCACTTTAACTACATAAAATATCCACGCTAAAGACCCTTTGTTTACCAGGAACAGAGCTCTGATAGTGTAGGCTAACTGCATCGCTTTTTGTCTAAACAGTGGAAAATTTTTCTCTGTTCTGCCTCCTTTACCTTTCCAGCTTAAGCAAGTTTAGTATATAAATACTAGGGATATTTCTGATGGTTTCTCATCTGCTGTAGTTTCTCCGCTGCCCCGATATGGATGAAAGCTGGGGGATGAGAGACACTATTTATCCTTCCATTGCTGTAGGATGGACTTTTTTTTTTTTTTTTAAAGCTGTTCATATCTAATAGAGTAGTATGTGAGGTCAGCTTGGTCCTTTTTAAAAGCATTTTTTTTGACAATTATTACTTTCAATATCTTAGAAAACACTGTAAGATCGGCTTTTTTTGTTGGATTTTAATAATATTACTGATATTTTCTGATAGTAATTTTTGTTTTATATATATAAACAAGTATATATACATACATAAATATCTACACATATATTTAGGAATACATATGTATATTTATATATACAAAAACATGCATATAAAGTATATATATGTGTAAATAACAACGTATTATTTAGCTGATACTATCTTGATTTAGAAAAAATACATTTATATTTTGGTTTAGGTTAGTATAAGCCCTTTAAAGTCTTTTGCCAGTGATGTTTTACTCTTCATTTGATTTAATATAATATAATATAATCTTAAATACTTTCTCCAAGTATTTAATCTGGTAGTGAAAAATCATTTGACAGAAGTAGGGTTGGGTTGGTGGGTAGGTTCAACTATAACATTGGACAAACCATTTATCTGGGGCTGAGTTCCCTCAGCAGGAAAAATGGTTTAGCACATCAGTCAGCAAAGTTTTTCTGTTGAAGGACTGGATGTAAGTGTTTTAGGCTTTGCAAGCCGTACAGTCTCTGTTGCAGCTACTCAACTCTGACACTGTGGCCTGCAAGAAGCCATAGACAATATGTAAGCAAATGGTGTGTGGCAATAAAACTTTATATACAAAGTCAGTAACTGATCAGACCTAGCCTGTGGGCCACAACGTACTGACTCTTGATTTAATGAATGGATAGGGAATAGATGGTTTCTAAGTCTAATGTTGATTATTCAAGTTTACTGAAAACTTACTCTGAATTTGTGCTAGATGTTCTGAGTGAAATAAAAATATGTGTAACACACAATCTACAATCCCACAACATTTAGAATTTATTTGGGAAATTTACTAGGAAGGCAAAGGTACTTGTCCTCATGAGGTAACTAGAGAATAACTCAGTATAGATAAAGTGCTACTGTATTATAAAGATAAGGAAAACAATAGGCTAATATAAGAAAAGAAAATATTGTCAGTTATATATATGTAACATTACCGAAATTGAAAGTAGAAATGACCCTCCTCCAAGTAACAATACCAATATTCTTACAGATTATTTTTGTCATAATTATTCATCAGTTAGGAATGAACTATGTAACGTCACATCAAAATTAATATTGTCTCCAAGAATTAAGACATGAGAACAGAAAACACAGGAAAAATAACTTTAAAAAAATCAATGGAGGAAGTAATGGCTTATGAAAATAGCTATTTTATTGGTATGGCATTAACTCACATTTAAACGAGTTTTAAGTTGTTTTAAATGAGATGAATATTGAGTCCAAAGTTCTGGAAGAAGCCTAGAAACAAGGCAGAGATTTTAGCTTTTAGAGATAGGGAGGGACCTTAAAGATGACGTTCACTCACTCATTTAATTGTTCATCAGTTGCCGCTATTAGGCAAAGCACTGTGCAAGGCGTTGTAGAGACAACTATAGGGCAGACATGGTCCTTACCCTCACAGAGCTTACAAGTAAACTGGCCGTTAGCTTGCAGTGCGACAAGTGCCAGGGTGAGGGTGAGTGCGGGGTCTCCAGGAGTCCAAACTTCACTCGGTCCTCGTGGGGGTGGAGTCAGGCTCGGAGAAGGTTTCCTGATTTAAAATGAGGCCTGAAGGGTGAGCCAAGTGAGGAAAGTGAAGGAGGGGATGAGTGTTCAGTCACAGGAATGAGCAGAGGAACAAAGTCCAGGACGTAAGATCGAGTTTGGGGAGTTCTGTGAATAAAAATCAACAAAAAAAATTTTACCATTAGATTAAACAAAGACATTTCTGGGCCATGTGTTTATTCATACACTATGTGAAAACAAAGTAATTTATTTCCTTTTTACTGAAATGGTTTGTCCATGTATTTTATTTCCTTGTGCATGTAAGAGGGACATACCAGAGCGAGTTTGATGGGTTTTAGTCCCATTTTCTCATCATAGCCTTGAAAACTTGCAACTAAAAAGTTTTTCTGAACTTCCCTGGCTCTTTATAAATTACATTGCCCCTCAAGCCTAGTCGAGGAGAGTGAAGGGTCTGGCATGCAGGTAGGAAGTTCTGAAGATGCCGTAGCTCTCCCTGTTTTTCTCGTTACTTAAGAAAAGAGCTTAGAAGTGAGTATTCATCAGATTACTCTAGTGCTCTAAGTGTTTCAGCTGAAGAGGTAAAGTGTTTGACTTGAAAGCATACAAATTTTCATCCACTACCTGGTGTAGAAACTTGATTACGCAAGAAATTAAGTAATGGACTCCAGTGGAACATGCTTTTCCCCCCCTTTAAATGTCAAGGATACTGCTTAAGGGAGGGGGTGAAATTGGATAGTCTATGAACGTATTAATCATTGCAGGTGGAGAAGCTGTGTCTGTTAAGATGTGTTGTGGGCAGAGACTCTTGGAAGAGTTATATAAGCAGATTCGGTTCAGTGGCCAGGTACAACTTTGAGTATTATTCCAAGAAAAAAGGCTCCACTGAGCACACTGCTTATCGTATATTATTTCAAATGTTCATGAGGCACAGTGCAGGCTCAAACCTATATATACATATACCCCTCACTGTGCTGCCACTTCATATAATCTCTCTCTAAGATGTCTATAGAAGAAGCTTAGATCAAACAGACATGATCAAGACAGGTGTTGGCTTAAAGGTTAGCTAAGTCCAGGAGGACATGGTTTCAGGGTAGGGTCTGGTTATGGTTCAATGTAGTAGGGGCCTTAAATCCAACAAAGATAAATGTCAGCCTGATCCGCTTGGGCCTTCGAAGGAGACAGTCCAGCACCCTGGATAGCTCCTTCAACAGCTGCCCAGGGGAAGCAGAGACTTATTTCTGAAGAAATTTAGGCCGGTCAGCGAGCTTCATTCACTTTGCAGAGCTTTATTAAAAAGAGAATTTAGCTCCTTTATGCTTAAGGACTCACCCTTGCTCAGCCATGATGGATTAGGTTTTATGTTTAGTTTCCCATTTCTAGTCACCTTCTGGATTGACATGCACGCCCATGAATGGAAGAGGCCGGAGGATGGGGAGAAGTGGAGGCTGCTCTGTCGTTACAGAACTATTTGATCTCAGAAGTCCTTTCAGAGCTATGGCTCAAAACTGAGAGCCTGGCAATATATGCACACACACAAAAAACCGAAATCTTTGGTCTCCGCATTCCACACGTGCCCCCTATAGTCAGGTCTCCATGCAATGGTGGCGGAGATCTTTGAGATATGTTATTCAAGTCATAAGGTCTTGCAGTTAAAACTCTCACTGCACTTAAAGTCCAGATTGTTTTCTATGGTTTAAAATACTACACATGGTCTTACTCCTGCTTACTCCTCCTTCTCCCCCGCCCCCCGCCCCTGTTCACTGCAATCCAGCCACACTGGCCTTCCTCTTCCCCCAGTGCACCAACCTGTTCCTTCATACATGTGCTTCTCCTTTTCCCTTTGCTTGCAACACGTGCATCTTGACCCTCTTCTTGTCATTCAGATCTCTGCCCAAGATCACTTTCTCAGAGAAGTTTTCCCCAATTACTCTACCAAAAGTAACTGTACAAACCTTTTCCCTGAGGTTTTTTTTAATACTATATCACCCTATCTTTTAATAAAGTTCTCTGATTTATCCATTTGGTTGATATTCCTGCCTGAACATATATATATATATATATAAGCTGAGTGAGAGCTGATTTCTGGTCTGCTCTGTTTTGTTTGTTGCTATAATGCCAGTGCCTCTAGTGGTGTTGGGCAAATCTCTGGTACATAGTAGAATATGGAGAAATTTCACTTGGTAACATTGGAAAGAAAAGCGTTAATGCCAAGTGGTATATTTGATATCAGCCTGAAAAGGAATGGAGGATTTTCATAGGCAATAAGAAGTTTGGAAAAGAATTCCAGAAATGTGAAGTAGCATAAACCAAGATACACTCAGTGGAAATTGAGTAAATTATCCATGAGAGAAGAGGGGACTCGCTGTCCTCTCTCTGCCTCTGTATGTTCCCTCTTCAGCTCTCTAACGTAGGCATTCTCCAGCATCTGCAATCACTGCTCCTCTCACTTTCTCATTTTCTTCTCTGCCTAGTGTCCTAGGCAATCTCATACATATATGTTTATGGGTTGAATTGTCTCCCCTCCCCCACCCAAATATATTGAAGTCCTAACTCCCAGGACCTCAGAATGTGGAAATAGAGTTATTGCAGATGTAATTAGTTCATATGAAGTCATAATTAATTATGACTAATCATATCCTTATATGAAGATGGAAATTTGGGCACAGAGATTGGGAGAAGGATGCCATAAGATGATGGAGAGGGAGACTGGAATGCTGTAGCAGGAGGCCAAGGAAACCCAAGGATTGCTGGTCAACCAGCCAGAAGCCAGAAAGAGGCAAGGAAGGGTTATTCCCTACAGGTTTTAGCGGGAGTGGGCCCTGCTGACACCTTGATTTCAGACTTTTAGCCTCCAGAACTATGAGTCAGTACTTGATGCTGTTCAAGTTACTCATTTGTGGTACTTTGTCATGACAGTCCTAGGGAGCAATATTTAAGACCTAAAGTGTTACAGCTATGCAAACATCTCTCATATCTAGCTCCTGCTCCAACCTTGCTTTGTAGTGAGTCCTGTGTGTCTTCAGCAGACACTAGCTACTTCTCCTGGCTACGTCTTATATCAGTTCCCACACCATTCCCTCAGGCATCCACACTTAACACTTGGAGTTAGTCATCTTTATCTTTGCACTTTGGCAGCCTGCTGTTTCCCATAGGAACCACTGTGTAGTTCTGTTGAGTCTCTCTCTTAAATGCCTGTCTATCAAATTCCCATTCCTCAGGGTTAACCCCATTAACTTTCACCAGAATCATCCAATAATTTACTTTCCCCCTTTGTCTTCTTCTTTTAAGCGGGGGTGGGGAGCATCCAGCCTGCAAAATCATTTGGTCTGGCCCTGCCAAGGCATTAGGGATGAGCTAATCAAATGTTTGACCAAATATAGCAGGCTAATTTTTAAGTTGATAATTTTGTATGGTGCATGAATGATATTATAAATATCCAAATGGCCTTGACAGAAAAAAGGTTCCCCACCCCTGATTTAAGCCATTTGCTTCATTCTTTTTCCTTCTTCAATGCCACTCTGCTCACTGTCAGTCTATTAACTTTCTTAAAGCAAATCTCTAATCATGTCAATACTCTGTACAGAGCCCTTTCATGGCTTCCATGACCCATGGAATGATCCTTAGACCGCCGTTCAAGGCGTTCCTCAATCTCGCTTTAGACGGCCTTTCCAGTGGTTTTAAAGTAACTGTTTCTACTTCTGAAGTAGACTCTTTCTTTAGACTGGACTACTTGCTGTTACCCAAATATGACCAATCCACTTCTTTGCTGGGAATTTCTTTCCAGATTTACCTATGCAATTGCTTCTTTCCCAGTCAAAAACGACTCTGATGTCAATGCCGGAGTCTTTCTCTCCCGTGGTGCATATTACTTTGCTCCCGTTGCCTAGCATAGCAGGTACTTGTATATAGTCTTTACTGACTGGGAGCGCCTCAAAGGTAAGGCCCAAATCAAAGCCTTATAGGCATCACTCAGTGAATAAATAACAGGATGAAAGGAGCGTGAGGATCCATTTGCTTTAGTCAACACAAAACCATTATGTTTATTCAGTCATGAAGATAGACAACAAGACAGACTTTAATTAACATTATCTTGCCAGGGGCATATAGGAAAGACCAGAGACGGGGGAGATTAGAAGCATGAAGATTAATTTGGCTAATGTTCTAATATCTTAGAGATACTAAAAATCTGGACTTTTTGGTATTTGTGAATTGGGTGAAAAGGGAGTAAGATGAAGGGCATTGTAAAGAAAGAATCCACAGTACTTCAAGATGACTCAGTATGGGATATCTGGAAAACAAAGGAGTTAAAGAAGTTCAAAAACAGAGGGAGAATGATGATATCATCCCCTGAACTGGGAAGATCAAGAGGAAGGTCAGTTAGAGCGGGAGAGGATGAGTTCAAGTCTAGACATACTGAGTTTGACACGATAGTTGGAAATGGAGATCGAATTATCCAGCAGGAACAGAGACAGAATCAGTACTCTGCAAACAGTTGCGGGGTGGGGGGCATTGAGTCAGTTTCCTCAATTAATTTTAAAGACACAGTGCAAAGAATGGCTTAAATACTTCCCAGAGGTTGTCCATTATTAATAATGGAGAAGTCACTCCCCAAACTTCCCCTTGCTTCTCATAATAATACAAGTTTCCTGGATCTTACCAAAACCTTATAAGAAACGCTGTTGTTATTAAAAGTGTACATTCAATTCCCTTCTAAACAGGAAAATCACAAATTAGCCCAGTAGGGCCAAACACTGGTCTCCAGGAACTTAATGATTTGACAGAGAACATGCTGGTACCAACACATTAAGCTGCACAAATAGTAAACGGCAGGAGCAAATATAAGCATTTTCATGATTTTCAGAAAGAGAAACCAAGATTTTTTTTCAAATTATTCATACTGTGGAAGTCCATAGACATCTTTTCTGATCCAGAGCTGGCCTAATCCTTCCATTATTTCTACTTCTATTTTTTACTCTCCCATCGTGTGAGAACACGCATATTGTGCAACAGAGAAATAAGACTATTGAGGCTGAAGGACTGAAGAGTTTTCATGTGTATACACATGAGCTTTCATGTAATTTTCACAAGAAAGCATTTATAATAAAACTTTTTATTTTATTTTATTATTTATTATTTTTTTTAAATTAATCCTCACCTGAGGATTTTTTTCCATTGCTTTTCAGAGAGAGTGGAAGGGAGAGATGGACAGGGCAGGGGAGGGGGGGGAGAAAGAGAGAGAGAGAGAGAGAAGAGAGAGAAAGAGAGAGAGAGAGAGAGAGAGAGAGAGAGAGAGAGAGAGAAACATCATGAGAGAGACACATTGATTGATTGCCTCCTGCATGTGCCTTGACCGGGGTCGGGAGCAAACCTGCAACCCAGGTATATTCCCTTGACCGGGAATCGAACCCCCGACTCTTTGGTGCGCAGTCTGATGCTCTAACCACTTAGCAACAGTGGCCAGGGCTTATAATGAAACTTTTAAAAAGGAAGGCCTTACTCCCAGGGATTGGCAAATTTGCTAGATGCTTGGCTCCTGGTTCTCATCAGAGAAAAGGAAACACAGCCCTGAAATTCAAGACCTGAACACCTCCCTCCATGCAGGAATGCTGTGCCTGTTAACAATTTTAAGTGTTTCTTACTCTAATGCTACGGGACTCAGCTATGAGCACACACGTGCATGTTTGCATTTGAGAAAGGGCTCAGAAAAACAAATCATGGTCTCTCCACCTGGGAAATGATTCTTTTTCTCCCCCCCTCCCGCCCCCTCCTCCTCCTCCTCCTTCTCCCCCCCTCCCCCTCCTCTTCCTCCTCCTCCCTCTTCTTCTTGCCTTTGGCCAAGTAATCTTTATCTTGGGGATAATTAAGACAAAATGCATTTAACAAATAAAATCAGTATAGAACCCCCATTTCTTGGCAGCTCTTGTGGACACAGCTGAAGCTTTCAGAGGTCTTTAAAAACCATGGCAACAAATGCCTTTGAAGGGTAAGCAAAGGTTCCAAATGTTTTTAATCGCTGCTGTTTTCATGCTACCACTTCAAGCATTCTTCATCATTTTTTTTCCATCTGATTGAAATTAAATTTCCAATTTCCCAACTAAGTGGCACTGTCCCCCTCATGGAATTGACCATTTCCATTAAAGTGGTAGAGTATGAGCCCATATATAGTGCTTACGCTCATCAACAATTCCATTAGAAAGCCTTACTTATGAGTGGCAATAATTTTGCACAAAAGTTACAGGTAGCCTTTAATGGGCACATTTTCAAAGGGCACCGACTAGCCCTCAGAATAATGTGCTGACTCTGTTTTCACAAAACTTACCCCATGGCCTAATCCTGCCTAAGTGCTTCTCTCCTTCGTGGAAAGCTGCTGTCAATACCTTGAAAGTGCTGTATCTTTTTAGAAGAGAATGGCCTGTTTCCCTGATACTCATTCAAAGAAAAGTCACTTCTGAACTCTATGTTATGCTTCACTCTTTCAGAACCATGTATGCAGGCTATGGTCGCCTGGCTTTTTGGACCAAAAAATCACAATGTGCAGGAAAAAATCTATTTCATAAATCTACCATCCACTTCATACAACTTTTTCTTGCTGTGATGTTAATTCCCCACCCATGTGTCAGTGATGGAACAGATTTGATATGTTTAAAGGAGAAAAATGCCTTACTTGAGAAGAGCATACAGAGGGAAGGTGTTCCTATTATTTTCCCCACATGTTCGTCTTCCTTGAGCTGAAATAAAAAGGTTTTATCCTTCCAGCTGCTTAGAAATAAAGGAACAAAAAATACAGTTTAATTATGAAGTCATAATTTTGCTGTGGAATAGATACTATTCCCCCTATTTTCTTTGAGAAAGAATATGTGGATTTTCAATTTCATACAAACAAATACCATCTGGACTTGGTCTATTTGGCAATTTCAAAATCATAGATCAGGAAGTACAGAGTGAATGAGTAGAGAAATTCTTAAGTCATCACCCAGGGCTGGGTTGCTCGATTGCATTGATCAGTACGATTTTTGTGTGTGATTGAAATATAAGCGCAATGATTTGAACGGATGGCTGCAGCACGTCAGTGTAATCCATGAAGTGATGTGCAGGATGTTTTCTTTACCCACCAGAGAAGATAAATTACAGCTCTTCAGATAATCAGAGTCCATAATTATTTTGTTCCTTTGACACTGCAGTTACTAATAAAGGAATTCATTTAAAGGTAAATGTAATACTCTGGTTTCTCTTTGGGTCGCATAAAGGTATAGAAAAGGGCCTGGGCCACCACTGTTAACCAATGCCACGGTGGTATATTACAGTCACCGTGGAGATGGTTTCCCTCTATTTTATTTTATTTTTTCTGATTGCTAGCACGCTCATTACTCTGAGTACACCCTTCCTTTTCCTGCAGACCAGCCCGTGCTCGCCTGTCCTCCCTACCTCATTGTTCGCCAGCCTTTGTGCTGGTCCCCTTTCTTATCAAGCTAATGTGCTCCACGCCCTCACCCGCCCCTCGTGGACTTGTTAGTCCTCTGCCTGTGTGTTCTGGTACATCCCATTCTTCCCCTTCTCACCATCCAACCTAACTTCTAAGGGGTGGTCTCTCTCTCCATGTTGGTTTTCCTTGTTGCACTCTTCTTAGCACTTGTGTACACACCTGCAGGCCTCCCTGTCTGAGTGACAGCCTCTCCGCCACCCTCCCAAGAGGGCCAACTCTCTGAACTTAGGGACTGAAAACAGGGTTTTTCACGCAATGGATATTGATTAAGTGGCCATTTTATGTTAGTACTGGGAGAAATGCAAATCCCCAACTCCAATTCAGGACCCAGCTTGCACACAGATGGAAAGGTTGTGAATATACATTAAACCATAGAAGAGGTAAGCTCAGCACTACAAGAGATGCCTCAACACAGTCTAAAGGGACAAAGCTAACACTGTGTTGACAGGAGGGAGCAGGTCCAGTGCTCTGGAGTAAACTCGAAGACATTATGGGGGAGGCAGTGTGTAAATTGGTATCTGTCCCGTGGACCTAGCAGACAATTCCACTTCATCATAAGCGTCCTGTGATTTGTTGTTAGTGATTGCTGCTCACTTATGCATGTTTAATATGGTAGCACATCATCTAGCATTTTAAAAGAGTGTGATTTTCTTTACCATTTGTGATATATTTTAAAAACCTAGCCCGGCTGGCATGGCTCAGTGGTTGAGTGTGGACCTATGAACCCAGGAGGTCACAGTTCAATTCTTGATCAGGGCACATGCCTAGGCTGTGGGCTTGATCCCCAGTGTGGGGAGTGCAGGAGGCAGCCGATCAATGATTCTCTCTCATCATTGGCATTTCTATTTCTCTCCCTCTCTCTATCTCTCTGAAATCAATAAAAATATAGTTTAAAAAAACCAACCTATTTCATGCATATCTCTGCAATGCTCTCATCTATATAATAAAAGCATAATATGCTAATTAGACCAGACATCCTTCTGGATGTCTTTCCTTCCAGACAAAGCCGTAGTGGGTGGGGGCCGAGGCAGAGGTGGGGCTGGGGCCAAGGTCATTGCACGAATTTTGTGCATCAGGTCTCTAGTTATCAATAAATCTGTTATGTAGCCAAAGTTTGATAATACTTTGTTTCCAGGATGTAATGTGCTATTTCAACTTGTTTTTTGAAGTCTGACATGGGAGTGATGTTAATAGAAATCTAGAAATGTTCCTTTATAGTCATATATAATGTAGCTATCATGAGGGTAGATGTATTTGATACTTGATGTGAAAGAAAATAGTTGGTCCCAAGCTGAGACATGTTTAGGTAGGCTCATCTTATACTCCACAATTTTTATGTTTGCAATTTACTTGATTTTTTTCTCCTCTGTTTTTAATTTTATGAGATATGTATGAAAGGGTTTAAAAAATGACTAGAGACTTTTACTTCCAAGAGTTGATGTAAACTTTCCCATAATGTGGACCATTAGTGGAATATAAACTTAGATACATCCTTAATTTTTAAAACTATGGCAGTAAACTTGATCTCAGAGAAGGAAGAAAATGGTTTGATGAGCTTTTATTAACTACAAACAGGGTTTTCGAAGGATTTCAATTCCTCTCCCCTGCTCTCTCTCTCTACAATACTTCATCTTCAGGTTGATACTATTGATGCAGTTGGTGTAAATATGTGAGATAACAGCAATATATGAGTTCAGATCCCAGAACTGGGTTCTTTCCCTCTGCCACCTGGTCTGGCCTTGCTCCCTGCTGACTTACTGCAGGGAGCACAGTCAGGGAGGAGCCAGAGGGGCAAGGTGTGTATGAGTTCACCTTTGGGCTGAGGAGCCCCTGCCTTTGTTCTCAGGTCAGCTTACTGAACCAATCAAGGGCAGCCGAGTCACAATCCTAATTTTGGATCCATTTTTCTTAGAAATACTAGTACTGTGAAGGGCCCTGTGTACCATACATTGCTCATAAAGTGCTTTTTAGGGAGCCACTTTTTCTGAATACAAGAGAGGAGAAAGAGTGTGAGCTGGAGTCAAGGGTTTCTTGTAATCATTTTCTTTTATGTGTCTGTTTACATGTATACATGAACATACACACACACATAAGTGCATACATAAATATACATATTCACACATATATAGAGAGGGAAAGAAGTATGTACAAACCCTGGAGATATGTACTGCAAAATATCAACAGTGACTATCTGTGAGTGATAGGACTATGGCTAAATTTTATATTTTGCCTATTTGCACTTTTATTTTTTCACAATAAGCATCTTTTACTTGTGTAATAAAAACACTATTTTAAAATTCATGTTGCAATTCATTAATGTCACACTAGTTTTTCCTCTCCTCTTTCCTCAGTAGAGAAAGATTGTTGCGTGTCTAGCATGTCGTCATACCTTATTTTCAAAACATCTTTATTCTGTTCTTGCAGAAGGACAAGTGCAGCTTTTATTTTCTTATTCATGAGCCCAAGTGAAATTGAGTCAGGTGGACATTACATAGCTGAGGCCAGTAAAGTATTATTCCTTCTGAGTTGTTGAGAAACTATAGCAGAGGAGGTGAAAGGCCTTGTGTTAATGAAACCACCAGGAGTCCAGGTCTTTAGAGCAGCTGGCCAAACCAGCAAGGATGAAGTATTTCCATCATGTGGCCAAACAGTGATTGTTTATCCTAACCGCACATCCCCAGGGGGAAGAGCCAGCCTTGTGGGAGGGACATGGATGTTGTCATCGGTTATTGACCACAGTTGCATGATAGTAGACCTGAAACCCTGTTGAAATTAAGAATTGCAATCCAGAGGCAGCAGCTCTCTACTTCCTTTTCATATTTCTGAAGTCCTACAACATAAAAAAAGTCTCCTTTATATTCCTAAATGGTGTCCCCACTAGATCAAAATCTTCACATTTAGTTATTCAAGAGAACCATTATTAGTAAGAGATTTCCAGCTTTGATGTGAATAGGGATGGATAACTACTGACATTTCTGAAGCTGTGAGTTGGAATGTGGTTTTCTTCCCTTGGTGTCTTAGCCTTTTGGACTATGCAGGAGTCAGCATTTCCCAGACCTTTCAAGAAAAAGGATCACTTTGAAAGGGGATACAATCTGAGGGCATGACAACAGTCACACTCGTCCTCAGTGTCCCCTGATTGAGAAAACGCATCCTGGCAAGCTTTCATTGAAGGAGTGTTGCTTTCCTATGCATTGCATCTTATGTTTGCCATGAGGGCCACACACATATGAAGAGCATGCTGCACATGGGGACTGCATGCATTAGTTGAGCAGTCTGTGCACTCCTGTATCTTCACCTTTATTTTCTGCCTTTTGCCAGAACTCCCTGTGCCAATTGCACCAAAAGCGACTGATGACATGACCTCTAGCAATTCATTTTGCTCCTGTTTCTTCATATAGAAATTTTGTATTTTTTCTTCTGAAAATAGTCGGGTAGAGGGAAGAAAAGTCCTCTTGAGTTATCAAGAGTTATCTTTGTCCATAATGGATTAAATCACTGTAATGGTTCTATTATTATTATTATTATTACTTTTACAGAAGACCTTAAGATAGAAAATTTCTCAGAGACAAGGAGCTGACTCTCTGGTCTTCTGGGATGAACTGTCTGAAGTCCCAGGGAGCTCTGAGATCTGTATGGGTATTGGTGGCTCGTGGCTGCCCCAGGTCAGGCAATGGTAGCCGTGGTCGGCAAACTGCGGCTCAAGAGCCACATGCGGCTCTTTGGCCCCTTGAGTGTGGCTCTTCCTAAGCCTTAGGAGTACCCTAATTAAGTTAATAACAATGTACCTACCTATATAGTTTAAGTTTAAAAAATTTGGCTCTCAAAAGAAATTTCAATTGTTGTACTGTTGATATTTGGCTGTTGACTAATGTAATGAGTTTGCCGACCACTGGATAGGGCATCTCCTGTGATAATGTGCCCCTGTGAAGAGCTGTTTCTTCCTGCCTCAGGGCAGAAACAGAATATTTTATTGCATTAACTTTTAGAAATATCCAAAGAGTGACTCAGGATTTTCTTTTTAGAGATATTACATGTTCTCCCCTCTTTG
Source organism: Myotis lucifugus (assembly GCF_000147115.1). Lineage (NCBI taxonomy): Eukaryota > Metazoa > Chordata > Mammalia > Chiroptera > Vespertilionidae > Myotis > Myotis lucifugus. The sequence continues at coordinate 408,230 of NW_005871453.1, read as the reverse complement.
ATAAGAGAGCTCTTTTAAAAATGGTGCTATTTCTGAGCCCCTTTGCTCTTGTGTGGTTTGCGTGTGTGTGGTGAAATATGCTGGAATCATGAAACCATTGAAATAAACAAGGTGAGAAGTAAAGAAAGTTGGGTGGAACTGGAGACCAATAAAGGCTCACCAGTGTGCATCCCGGCAGCTGATGTGGGGCCTGCCAGCACCACATGGAAGGACTGTTTTGCCCAAGAAGAGCCAGTAGCCGATTCAGAAGTAGAACTGGCAGTGATTCACAACAGATTGGGTTTGGAGGGAGAGGAAGGGGGTGATCTTGAGATGTTGAATCAGAATGACTGGAAGAAGAGTGAGGCTGATGCTTGAAAAAATATTTTAAATGATATATTTGGACCTTTGAACAACAGGACCAGGGGTTGAATTTGGGATGTGTTCTGGCCCATCACCTTGCCTCTTGATCCATTCCTGTCTGTTTTTAGTATTTAATTTGTGAATTAATACATTGCTTTCAATTGTTTCATTTTTCCCCCTAAGGAGTTTAGCTTTGAATTTTAAATAGAAACAAGACCACATCACACCTTGTCTGGAGCCGGCCTGCTGAGGACCACCCTTTTGCTTAAGACCATAACTGGATTAGGGATTGCTGTGATTTATAGTTCATGGAATCAAGTCATTTAAATTATTAATAGTACATTTGAAATGAAAGGAATAGGAATGAAAGACTGAATCATTTACCAAGAAATAACAGATCAGATTGATTTATTTCTGCAAGACTTAGTGGAGATTTGTTCCTTTTTTCAAAACTGGCTTTGTTTCAGTTACCAATTAAGTGGGGTGAACTATTATAAAAAGGCATATGAATCAGATTAATGTAACATTCTTCTATGAAAATCTTCACAGGAGCAGTCATTTTGGGGGGGGGGGTGGAGGTCCAGTAGGTCCATATGTGTCAGTAGGTCCAGAAGGGGTCAAATTCATTAATATTTTCTTTTTTCACCTATTTTTTTAAACTTTCATGACTTACAATATAGACAATAGAACAACTATTCTTTACCCTCAATGTGTTTTTGTATTTTTAATCTGGATCATATTCTGTTCTAATTTATAAACTATAGCTAATGAAATAATTATTACATGATAATTTGCTTTACAAGCTATAAATTGTTATAGAAATATTAATTATCATTATTATGCTTATCGACTGTGTAGTCTTAGAAAAATTATTTCATGTATTTGGACTTCTCATTTTAAGTGACCAAAATACAATTCAAACTAGCTTTCAGGGAGGAGTGGGGTAGGCTGGGAATGAGTTTTGGTGGAAGCATTCTATTTTTATCATTATATATTTATATTGATTTCAGAGAAAAAGGGAAAGGGAGAGAGAGAAACATCAATGATGAGAGAGAATCATTGATTGGCTGCCTCCTACATGCCCCACTCTGGGGACGGATCCCCAAACCCAGGCATGTGTCCTGACTGGAAATCGAACTGTGACCTCCTGGTTCATAGGTTGACGCTCAACCACTGAGCCATGCCAGCCGGACTGGTGGAAGCACTCTTGAGTGTCTTAGCTAGGGGTGCAGCCAGATTTCAGTGCCCCAGGCCCAGGGACCCAGAGCCTGGCAGGACCCCAGCCTTGCCTCAGTTTCTCTCTGTGTGCCAGCTCCATGCTTGCTATAAACCTGCATTTTCCCAAAGGTGGGAAGCAGGGCTGGCAACAACTGCCACAGCTCAATCAGTGACATTCTTCCAGTAGCAAATACTAGGGGAGGACTCTGATTGGCTCAGCTTTGGTCAAAGACACCCCCCTACACTAACTGGTCCTGCTTTCCAATTGGCCACCATCATGAGGCAGAGCCACATCTCAGAGGCGATCCTGGAGGCTCACTCAGCCCATGTGGGGGGGCTGTTCCACAGAAAAGAACAGCATTCTGAGCCATACACCCGTTGTCATCTACTGTATCCAATGTCTCCAATCTCCCATTTCCTCAGTGAGAAATGGCACAGTGATTCCTACTGGCGGGGTTGATGTAGTGGTTAGAGATCACGCTTAACCTACTGCGGGTGCTCTGTGAAGAGTCATTGTCATCATCACCTCCATTGGCTCTATCAGGGTTCCTCTAGGATAGCTTTCTGCTCTGAAGCTAAGTAGAGCAAATGCCTTAACGTTTCATTATTTTGATTCTAAATTGATCTGTACCCCTTACTTCTTAAATATGGAATTTTTTTCTCATATCCACACCTGAAAATGAGTTAATATTTCTATTACAAAACCAAAAGAAGAAATTCAGAGTTTTGTCGATATCTCTGTGGATGTTTACCTCTTACTTATGCTTCTTTAGTTTATGAAGAAAGTCAAGCTTCAGAGAGCAGAGATAGTGTATCCTTGGGTCTCTTAATATATTAGGCATATAGCTTCTTGAATCTAGCAGAGAATTAAACTTCCTTGAATAAATAAATTTTCTTCATTGTTGTTACTGCTATAGCACTTCTTTTTTAAAGATATATTTTTATTGATTTCAGAGAGGAAGGGAGAGGGAGAGAGAGATAGAAATATAAACGATGAGAGAGAATCATTGTTCACCTGCCTCCTGCACATCCCACACTGGGGATTGAGCCTGCAACCCAGGCATGAACCCATGACTTCTTGGTTCATAGGTCGATGCTCAGCCATTGAGCCACTCCGGCCAAGCTATATCACTTCTTTTTGTAAAAATTTTAACTAGACTTCCCTTACTTAAAATATACTTAAAAAAGGAAAAATAGTGTTTAACTTCCATAGTGTGGAATTAGAGGCAAACACTGTTTAAATTAAAACTTGTTGGATGTAAAAATTGCTAGAGTAGACTTTCTTATGGTGGGGTGAGTACAAAGAGTCCATCTCTTGCTGTGCCTCTGAGAGTGGTACCAAAGAATTTAATCTCTTTAGGAGAGCATTTCCAATGAGTGGGCTCTGCTTCTAAGCTAGCCTAGCATTTGTAGTAAATCAGAAAAAACACACCATACTTTATAATAACCTTTATAATTGCCACTTCAAAATGGGAATTTGGACTGGCACAAAATTATTAATCAATAGAGAGTAGATTTCAAAAAGGTAATTATACCAAATGTAACACTTGAAATGTATTCTGTTAAATAAAATATAGTTCCTCTTTCCTGTTCTCCTTTGTAAGCAGTTGGGATAATTCAGGTAGCTGGATCAGGATTTGGAGTTCAGATCCACTTATAGTTTTAGGCTGACTTCTGACTGTAAATGATGTTGGTCCTTTATCTTCTTGACTGGAGAGGCAGCTGTGTCAAAACCCAGCAGTGGCCCTAGCAGGTTTGGCTCTGTGGTTAGAGAGTCAACCTGTGGACTGAAGGGTTGCAGGTTTGATTCCAGTCAAGGGCATGTACCTTGGTCAGGGAGCGTGTGGGAGGAACCAATCAATGTGTCTCTCTTACATCGATGTCTCTCTCTCTCTCTCTCTCTCTCTCTCTCTCTCTCTCTCTCCCTGTCTCTCTCTCACTCTCCTCTCTCTCTCTCCTTTTCCCTTCCACTCTCTCTCAAAATCAATGGAAAAAAGATTTTCGGGTGAAGGTTATAAAAAGACCAAAAAAAAAAAAGCCCAGCAGTAAATTATTAGTCTAGTTTTTAGCTCTTGTCATAGAGGCATATTACAACTTTTCCACATTCCTGGACAGTTAGGCTGGGATTCTCGGTTGTTTAAAAAGGTGTTTGAATGTATCTTGTCAAGAAGCTTGATTCATGGCTATTTTTCTTACATTTTCGCTTGCTTTTTCAAGCGTTCAAATAGTTCCCAGGTCTGACAGCTGGGCTTATGCTGATTGGAGTGAATTTTTTTGGATGAGATGAAGTATTTTGGGTGATTTACACTTGACTGCATAAATATAGCCTCACAAGTTATGTGATTTGAAGAGAATTGGTTAAGGGTAAAAAAGGTTTGCTTAACTACTAAGCAAACGACAGGTCATTACAAGTTGGTTTGAGGGCATTGTCGTTCAGGTGCTGTCCCTACAGATTTGAGCTCCTCTGGCCTGGAGATCTAACAAATGTTTAATGAGTCCTCACCCTGTACCAGGCTCTATGCGACGGGGTTTAAATGCATCCTCTCATTTAATCCTCCACAAGAGTCTAGGAAGTTAGCTTGATAATTACTCTCAGACAGATGAGGAAACCGAGAACAAAACCGGCGTGGAACCAGCTGGTGAGACAAGAGAACCCACGTGTTCTGTTTGCCATTGTCTTCTCTTGCCTTCGCTCAGGGCAGGGATGCCTCTAAGAGGGACACTGCACGTGAGGGCGGCCACCTGACCAGAGCTGGCTCCTTGTCCTGCCAGCTTTACAGGCAAGAAAAGGGGACACAGAGTTTCCTGGAGTTAGTCCTGCTTGCTAAGGGGAAAAGGGGCTGTCCCCAAGCATTGGGCAGGGCTCAGACGGCCCAGGTGCCTGTTGTAGCCCATCAGGCCCAGGGTGAAGGGTGATGATGGCCCCTCTGGGATGCAGGTGTGGGTCACTGGAAAGCAAGGGGTGCCGGCCAGGAGGAGAGTCACAGACACACAAGAGCAGGAGCGGACGGGAGCCCCTGCTGCTGTCGGGGTCTCCGCTACTTGTCCTTTGCTACAGTATCTGAAGATCGAAAAACAGCTCACTCCCAACCTCTGTCCCATTCTCTGTTAGAGAAATGCAGCCCTTTCCCTGGCTGACCAGGGTCCTGGTGGTTATGCTAATTGCCCAGTCTGTGGAGAGAAATAACCACAGGACGGGATGATGGAAGCAGAACCAGAGAAGAAATGGACATTGTTGATGCTGGGCTCGTGTCGGTTAGAAATTTTAAAGAAATTTTTTGATTATTCAAAGAAAAAAAAAAGCTAATACACATGGCTAAATGTTAAACAGTACAAGATGGCACATGATGAAAAGTTCAGGACTTCTCGTCCCATGCCAAAACCCATACTTCTTTTCTCGAGAGATAAGCACTATTAACAGTTTCTTCCAAAAATTATATATATATATATATATATATATATATATATATATATAGTCTGGTAACATAAGTGGCATTATACTCTATACATTATTCTGTGTCTTGCTTTTCTCACTGAATAATATATATTGGAGATTTTTCCATATCAGTACCTACAGGTCTCATTTTTAAATGGCTAATGTCCATAGTAATGTCTTCTATTGGCAAAGTTTTATGGTTGACCAAGCGTTTATATATATTGTCTCTCTGGGCCTCCTAGTAGCCACTGGGGATCACATGGAGTCAGGGACTCAAAGACAAGTCAGTGCTCCTAGTACCACAACATCTCCTCAATGTGCCCGTGTTCCTCCCAGTGGGCGCAGGGACCTCAGGAGGAGGTAGATGCTCTTGAAGCAGTAAAGAAAATGCCAAGGTGGCACCCCGAGAAGCCAGCTGAAGAGGAAACGTGGACCTCAGGGAAGTGAGAAGAGAGAATAATTGACGTTTAGAACTGGAATGGGCCCTAGTGATCAGCAGATCCTTCCCATCCCTCTTACAGCTGAGGACCTGGGGCCAAGACATCCAAGCAGTTAGGTCATGTTCAGGCCAAGCAGTTAGGTCATGTTCATTCCTGAGGCTAGTTCTGGGGCAGGGAGGAAAAGGAGACTCTAGATTTTCCCAGGCTCTTGTTCTCCTCATTAGAATGCGGTGTGGACAAGCATGTAGACTGAGAAGCCCAAGCACCCTTGAGACATGAGACTCCTTCCAAGCACTGTGAAGTGGCCCGGCTGAGAGTTCTCCCCACGGGGCAGTATGACCACCCAGACTGTCTGGATGCCCAGGCAATGCGGATTTTAACGCCACCCTGCCTCGCACCCCTTCGTTTCCTGAGCATCTAATGTTCACACAGCTCTCCTCCAGGCTGCAGGGCTACTACGGCCTGTGTCAAAGAAACTGTCCCTAACCATGTGGACCACAAACTACACAAAATTATCTATGCTTCTTTGGCTTAAATTTACCATGCAAATAAGTCAAATAAATACAAAACAGATCTCCTTATGCATAGGTTTTATTTTATAAGCAGCCATCCTGTAAAGGTTCATCAGCAATACAATGAATGAAACCCACCTCCATTTATTTTTACTTGTTAAGTGAAATTGTTATTCAAGCTGAGAAAATGCACTAGTAGTTCTTCCTAAGCCTGACAGACTGTCATTGGGTTTGTTTCCTCACTTTTAAAACAGACTTAAAAAAGAAGAATGACCAAAGTCATGTGTTAAATGTGCTAGAAGACCATTGAATCAGAAACTCCTGCCCTAGCCGGTTAGCTCAGTGGATAGAGCGTCTGCCTGTGGACTGAAGGGTCCTGGGTTCGATTCTAGTCCTGGGCACATACCTCTGTTGCAGGCTCAATCCCTGGCCCTGGTCGGGCATGTGTTTCTCTCTCACATCGATGTTTCTCTCTCTGTCTCTCCCTTCCACGCTCTCTAAAAATCAATGAAAAAATATCCTCAGCTGAGAATTAAAAACAACAACAAAAAGCTCCTGCATCTTCTTTCATTACTTTTATCAGGATGCCTGGGAGGAACTTTGCCGAGGGAGTGCCTTTTGGGGGGCTCCTGCAGATGGATGAAACCCCTTATTTAGCAGTTAGAGGGTCAGGAGTCTACAAGGGAACATTCAGGGGTGGCAGCTTGAGGGGCATTCACATTCCGCACCACACAGGTCTTAATAAACATGGTCTTCCACGCTCTCCTGCAGCACCCATGACCCAGGAGTGGGAAGTGGGACTCTGTACTTATTAGCTGTTCTGAGAATCCAGGGCAGAAGCACAGTTCCGCTCAGGGTCTCTGAGCTTTACCCTCTTGTCTGAGCGCCAGGCCATTTTCCTCCACTTGATTCTTCAGCTTTGGACAAAGACAGTTGGAAATCGTTTCTCCTGCTGTAGGATACCCGTGTTCAGACGTTAAATGACTCCAGGTAGAAAGAAAGCTTAGGGGTGGGGGGAAAAAAGCAAGCTTGGCAAACCCCCTGCAAACAATTGAACAGAGCAAAGGAGAGGGGCCTAGAAATGAGCTAATCCCACCCATTGTCACACTTTTCTCCTTTGTTTGACGCTTACCTATTGTCCCAGAGAGACAATTTCAGGAAGTCTTTTCTTGGGCTGTGGAACAGCACTTGCTACTTGTTGAGCCCCAAGAGGCATTCTTTAAACTGGTTTATTGTCTCAGGTATTACAATGAGATGGTGGCCACTGATTGCATTATATTTTCCCCTATTGCAGCTGTTGGTTTGATCCTGTGCCAGGTGCTTAAACCAACTGTGGTTTGGCAGTTGGCAAGCAAGGCAGGACAGGAGAAGGACCATTGCCCTGGCCAAGATGTTTAGCAGACTGGGGTCTGCCCAGGGCAAATGGATAGAGGATTTCCTCTTCATTTTCATTTAGAAAAAGCCACTCTCCAGGACTTTTATCCTTCCTGGAATTCCTGGACATGGTTTTCCTTTAAAAATATACTTGGATGCAAGAAATGTTTTTGCTTCACTTAAAAATTGGGGTAAAATGCCAATGGAAGGTGGAGTTCACTGATAAGACATACTAGAACTGACAAGATGTGGAAAACAATTTGGGATGCATTATTGTCATGCTGTTTTTATTTGTGCCTCATTACGTACAGATGTGGTTGTGAAATAGTTCAAACTATGACATACTGGAAGTCCTCACTGGAGTTTTAGGAATGTGTTCAATGAGACAGCCAAATTCTGTTTCATTTTGTTTGGCTCATTACATCAGCTGTAAATAAAAAGAATATTAACTTTAATATCTGAGCCAAATTTGTTTCTAAGTAGAATACCATATTGTTCTTCCACAGAATACAACTTTCTTATTTATTTCATCAATACCTTGCTCTCTACTTTCTTTTCTCTGTTTCATGCTGGAATGTGCTGAATTGTTTTCCAGGAAGGTTTTGATAATGTTATGTCACAATCTACTGATGAATATATTTCATGTGGTTCATTTCTCATATATGGGAGTGTTAGGTTCTGGAAATAATTTTTATTGCTGCTTCTGAAATGACCTTCCAATGATATGATATAGTAATTGCATTAGGGAATTCTCTTTGTATTATAGTTCCAAGTACAACACTGTTTAGGCATTCTGGTTCCATAATTATGGGTTTTTTTCTACTTCACCAACCCCACTGTTGTGTTCCTAGAGGAACAAGGACTTGAGTTTGACACAGACCTGGATTTTAATGGCAGCTCTGCCATCTACTAGCCGAGTGGCCTTGAGCTTCTACAATGTGGGAATTCTAGTACCTAACTGTAACCTAACTGGTGTGATGCTGAGATGAGATCAAGGGCTGACATCACCTAGCATGATCCCGGCCATAGAAACACCTGGCCAATACTGCTAGCCAGTCCTGGGCCCAGTCACACAGAAGACAACCTGCACAGGCCAATTGCAAAGGTACCGCCTGGATTCCTTTTCCTGCCCTTCCTCATGTAGATGTTTCTTATATCACCCACTTCATTTTTTAAAAACTCTGGTAAAATAGACATACAAAAATTTATCATTTTCAAGTGTACAGGCAGTCCTCGGGTTACGTCGGACTCGACGTATGTTGTTTCGTGGTTACGTCGCCATCTCCCATTTATTTATTAAAAAAAAAAGTTCTGTCATTTCGACGTATGTACACATGTGCTTTATGTTTTTAATATTTATTTACCACAAGTAAATGTCAGGAATTGTTCTCTTTCTTTTAAATTTTTTACTGTTCACTCCATTACTGCTGTGTCTGTGCTCCATGTGAGTGACGTAGGTGCTTATGTAGGTGAGTTCCCACTTACGGCGAAAATCGTGTTATGTGGCGCTGTAGGAACGGATCGCCCATGTAACCTGAGGACCTACTGTATAGTTCAATGGCATTAAGTACATTCACATTGGTGGATAACCATCACCACTGCCATTTCCAGATCTTTTTTATCATCCCAAATGGTATCTGTACTCATTGAACCTTAGTTTCCAAGTCCCTCTTCCCCACACCTCTTGGTAACTGCTATTCTACTCTCTTTCTCCATGAATTTGGCCACTCTAGGTATTTCATATAAGTGGAACATATTTGTCCTTTTGTGTCTGGCTTATTTTACTTAGGATAATATCTTAAAGTTCATCCAAGTTTTAGCATGTGTCAGAATTTGATTTCTTTTTAAGGCTGAATAAAATGCCATTTGATGTATGTACCACATGTTATCATCTATCTTGTTGACTATAGTGAATAGTGGAGTTATGTACATGGGTGTACAGATAGCTGTTTGAGCCTCTGCCTTTAATTCTTTTGGGCATATACCCAAAAGTGGAGTTTCTGGATCATATGATCTCCAACTTCATTTTGACGTGACTCCCACACTTCAGAATAGCCTACGGGGTACTTGTTTGTTGGCGTGCTACTAAAATCTCCAACACAGCATGCTTAAAATTGTTCCACCTCTTCTTTCCACCCCTCTCAAATCAGATCCTTTTTCTGATTAATATTAAGAACAATTTTTAAGACACCCTGGCACAAACCACTAGAATCTTTGACTTTCTCCTCCTCCTCTAGCCCTGAAAATTTGGCAAAGCTATTTCAAGCTTTTTTCACATCGTCTCTCTGCCTTGCCTACTTTACTACTACTCAGAGATGATTAGTGCATATTTTGGTATGACTTTTTTGTTGTTGGCTTAACTTTGGATACTTTTAATCCTTCATTTTTTAATGAAAATAATACACTCTCATTTTCATTAAAAAAATCTTTTGAGCTCTTATTTCTACAACAGATTCCCTACCAGTCTTCCTTTCCTTTTTGCTATTGGGTCCCAACAACATTACTGTTTGGACCAGTTCTTCAGTTTTACCAGACAACTCCCACAACACTCTTCCCTTGGACCATGGTAAATAAATAGGTATAGCATGACCAAGATAAAGCATCCCTCATAAATTGGGGGTTGGATTAGATGGAGCTGGTACAGGAAGCCAATTTGTTTCTCAGTGTGCAAGGGAGAGCAAGACTTCTGTTCCTCGGTACAATCATGTCTGAGAGAGTTGGACCTTCCATTTCATCCCTGTGATCCAGGTCAACATTTATTGCCCGCAGAATTCAATATTGATTTGGCCTTACACAGTATTAATCTTACAGATATGCTAGATAGAAAACAATGACATTGGCTCTACTAATTCTTCACTTTTTACTTCCCTATGCCCGGGTTCCTTAAAAAGAGAACACTCAGTGGACAAGCAATTGTAGACAATTGTTGCCTCTGGAAAGTAGATAACAGTTCCCTTTGGGCAAGTTGGGCCTTCCACCTATGAAGGTTGTTAGGATGCATAAGAGTTTGACCTCTGCAATGAGGGAGACCTTGCTTCAAAACCCTTCTCTGCCACTTGCTTGCTGTGTGGCTTTGGACAGGGTTTATAGCTTTTATCATAGTTTTGCATCTGTAAGATAGAGATTAATATAATTTCTTCCTCAGAAAGTTGCTGGTTTGAATGAAAGAATCCACACATAACACAGTACATTTAGGGTCAGTTTTCTTAGCGGAGAGAATGTTGGTCGGACTCTCTCATGCACTTGCCTCCCAGACAGGAAGTGAGCATAAGTGTGAAATGAACAAGCTGAGGAGAAACGTCTGCTGGAAGCTCCCACTCAGGGAGGGGTGGTTACTAGTTTATAGACTGGTGCTTTGAAAGTTCATGAGCAGATCCTTATTATCTTTTAACCGCTTAGGCTCAAAACTATCTTTTGACATGTTTTCTGGACCTTAACACCTAAAGAAAAATATAACCTTTTCCCAATCAAACTGAAGAGTCACTGATTTCTTTTTGAGCAAATTTGTGTAGGGTCCTCTAATTTCATATTCAACCTGAAGCTGTATTTCATACTCCATATACATACATATGGGTACTTAAAAGTAGAAAGAAATACAGATTTTGACATCTTATTTGGCATCTTAAACTATTTGCACATAGCTCCTGCATGCTTTGAACTCAAACAGAAGTTAATTTTATACAAATATGCAATGAGAATCTTTAATAAGAGACTGTAAAAGTAGCCAAGCAGGTATAAAAGAATAGGACTCTGAAAATAAAATATTTTTGTTGGGAACTTCCAATGAAGCTTTTAGATAGATTAGGTAAAATTGGCTTTTATTTGATTTGTGGGTGCTTAAACATTGGAGAGTTAATTTATCTTTAATTTGAGAATTCATTTTCATTTCCATGCCTTACAAATCTGAACAGTTAGCTATGTGCTCATATATGCTTTAAGAAATGGTAAGTGTTTATTCCCTAACTAGAGGCCCAGTGCATGAAATTCGTGGGGGGCGAGGAGGGCGGTGGTGTCCCTCAGCCCGGCCTGCACCTTCTCCAATCTGGGACCCCTCAGGGGATGTTCAACTGCTTGTTTAGGCCCGATTTCGTCAGACATCCCTCTCACAATCTGGGACCGCTGGCTCCTAACCGCTTGCTTGCTTGCCTGCCTGCCTGATCACCCTAACCACCTCTGCCTGCCAGCCTGATGGCCCTCTAACCACTCCCCTGCTGGCCTGGTTGCCCCCAACTGCCCTCCCCTGCCGGCCTTATCACCCCTAACTGCCTCTGCCTCGGTCCCCGCTGTTAGGTTTAATGTAAGGTTTAATCTGAGATGTAAGATTTAATCTGACCAAAGCCAATAAATTGACCAAGACAAGCAGGGTAAGAGCGAAATATCGCGTTTATTGGAAGCTCTCGGGTGAGGTCCCACGGTCTGGGGGTGCAGGCCGGGGGAGTCACACCCGCCTGTGCCTGGCAGAGAATTTTTATGCTGCTGTTGGACCAATCAGGCTTATCTGAGGTAGCTTGTGGCGGGTGATTGATGAGCGGGAAGTTGGTGCAGCTGCACCCTGGCCATCTTGAGAAGTCTCCGGTGGTTATTTATTGGCCATCAGCACAACAGGATGCTCTGGTGGGTCCCAGGATGGCAGCTATTGTCCAGCAGGATGTGGCTCGGCAGTTCTGGGTTGTTTTGTCCAACTCAGCTGGTGGGATCAGGAAAGACCCTATTTTCCCAGCCCCAGACCTTACACCCGCCACCGTGGCTTTCGGGATGATGTCCTGTCTACCTGGTCTAATTAGCATATTACCCTTTTATTAGTATAGATGGTGCAAAATCTTTTACTAGTTTTCATACTTGGCTTTTGGTCTAACCTCATGAAAGTCTCCTTTATTTTGATGCATTCCTCCTCAACCTCCCAGAGTACTATGCCTACCGTTATTGAGCTCATTTTAAAAAATAAGGGTTGTGGCATCAGATGACATCCCCACGAGCAGTGCACAAAGGTTCCCTTTTCTCCACATCCTCACTTATTTGTTTTAATTTGCTCTTTTCATATTTCTTTTGAATCTCTGAATATGGGTCATTGCTTATTTTTGTAACTAACAAATGTAGACTTTCTCTGGAATGGTAACAATACAAAAACAACTGCTACTGAAAGAGGAAAAGTAAGAAGAAAAGGAGGGACATAAGGTCAAGAGAAAGAATCCCAGGGAAGCTTGGGAAAGAGCGGTTGCCCCAGGAGCTGTGGGTTACCTGCTAATTTCTGCTCCCAGAAGTCTTCTCTCCCTACCTTTCAAGCTTCCTGCATGTTTCACTCTCTTTGCTCTCCACTTCCTATTATTCAAGCCCTCCATTGGCCCAAAGGCTTTCTATATTTAATTTTTGGTGGGTGAGAAAATAGTGATTATATCTCCAAAACTTCACCTGAACCTCACATCTGGATTCCCAGCTTTTATGCTTCATCCAGGCCTCTGCAAAAGGAACTTTGGGGCCAACCTGGTCACAGGCACCCCGAGTTCTTCAGTCTCTTCAGTAAAAACGCTGTATGTTTCATTAATACCATTGCTGTGAGTTGTTTTTTAAAAAATGAACTCCACTTCAATTGAAGGATTTTCTCATGCATTGTTTTCACGAAACCAAATAATAAAATTTAAAAAGAAGTTTCTTCTTGAACCCACTTAAGTCAATCGCTTTAATAACATACCTTTACCAAGTTATGCTCTTTAGGAAACGGATGTTTGTTGCTTTCCGTCTTCTGATGTAAGTTGAAGACTTACAAGTAGTTGTTAATGGTGTTTGAGTAAGAAGATTTTGTTTTAATGGTATATGTCAAATATGTAGCTATCAATTTTTCTTGTTGCCAATTTATAAATTCTAAATTTTATTGTGGTTCAGGCAGGAGAAAACTTAGCTTTGTCACAAAAGGTTTATATTAGGAACATGATTCTGTTGTTCATTTTGTTAAGGGGTGAATTCAGTTGCACAAATCCAGAGATTTATGTTAGTTTGGGAATTCCATGTGGTTCTATAGTCAGCTGGCCTTGAACCCAATTTAGTTCTCCCATCTTCTGGCTTGCAAAACAGCTAGCTTTGGGAGAGAGAGTGAATCAAAGTAATTTTTGGTTCAAATGATTATTGACTATTTTCTTCTGAAGCTTAATATAAATTCATTTTCTTAGAGTTTATGTAAATCAACATGTACTTCATACACCATCAGAGATCAAACACTAAGTTTCCTTGAGGTGTCAGAAGAACACACTTTCTGCTTAGTTTTTACATCTGCCCAGGTAAATTTGTTTCTGGTTCTATTATTTTCTCAATTTGGCCCTCTTGATAAGGACAATCAAATGCCTGGATATTTGAGGCAGTGTGTGGGCTCTTACTAAAGTTACAAGTTTGTAACCCTGCTGTAGTTGGCTGGTTCCTGATAAGCATTTGAAGAATGAGATGTTAATTTGATCAGGTGCCTGTTTATACAATGGCTTTTATCATATATCTAAAGATGGAGAACCAAGTTTTATGAGACAAACACTTCTTGTAAAGTCCCCACTCCACTCTATGCTAATTGGGTCGGACCCTTATGCTGAATAAAGAACAAAGAGTTCTGTGGTTCAAACATTACACTACATGTTGCCTTTGTAAACGGGAAAATAGACTTAAGGAAAGACTCAATTAGAGGGTGGAATATATATCCCCCCCCTTTTTTTTCAAATGGGAAACACATTTAAAAATAGTAACCTATCATTTGCTCAGTCTAAATTCAGGATATGTCCCCAAGGGGTATAAGGATTTAGACTTACATAAATGGACTTCTTTGTAAAAACATGCCAGTGTTTAGTCATTTGTGAAGTTTAATATTCTGCATGCTATACACCAGATTTTTTTGATGGATAAAGAAATAGAGGTGATTTCTAAATTTTGGAACAGAAACTTCATGTAGGCAATTAGATAATGCACCCAGAGCTCCAAAAAGAGGGTGGACTGGGTGTATATGCTTGTGAGTCATCTGCCTTTAATGGCAGTGGAAACCATAGGTGTGGAATCGATTATTTCATGGGGAGAATATTAAGCAGTAAAAGGAGAAGAGGACCTGACACTGAGCCTTGTGCAAGTCTGGCTTCATGTTGGGTGGTGAATCTGCCAAGAACATGGGGAAGCCACAGCCTGAGGGGTGGAGGAACTCTAAAAGAGTGTGGGTTTTTTTTTTTTTTTTGGTTTTTTTTTGTTGTGATGGAAGCCAAAGGAAAAGAAAAAAGCATGTTTCAGGAAGAAGGGAGGAACCATTTGATGCTTCTTATCAAGTATAATGCTGACTGAAAATACCTTTTTAATTAAGTAATGACAGTCATTGGTGATATCAGAGAAGCTGCTTTTGTGGGCAACTAAGGTGGAAAACAGATTGGCATGGGTTGAGCTGTGCAGGAGAGGGGAGGAAACAGGATTCCTGGAGTGTAGACATCTCTGAGGATTTGAATTGCCAATGAGGGGCAGAATATAAGATGGAAGTTCGGTAGTGATGTGGGATCGAGGGAGACCTTTTTGTGGGACAGACTTGCATGTGATAAAAGCCAATGAAAAAAACATTTGAGCAAGAGAGATTAAAAAACCAAGAGAGAAAAGAAAGAGGATTAATAATAAAGTAATAGTAATAACAAAAATAGTATTTATTGAGTTCTCACCATATCTGGGACACTGTGGTAAGCCCTTCACATGTATTCTCACATTGAATTCTTAGAATAATGTTATGTAGTGGGTTTTCTGCAGGTTAAAGAGAGGGAAAAGGAGCCCTGGACATGGTTACTGACTTGTTCACTGTCCTTCTACCCTAACTTACCAACTGAAGGACCGAACTTCGCCGACACCCAGCTCACCACCCCAACTTGAATTTAGGTGTCCAGGCTGTATTTGAATACCTGCTTAAAGATTCTTTAAATTGTGTTTAAAATGCCACTTTGAAACTCTCTGAAAGTTTTCAGTTTTATTTTGATAATAATTTTATGTAGTGGGCCTCGTCAGAAAAAAAAAAGGCTTTATCTGCTGAGACTATCTAACCTCGTGAGTGTATGTAAAACATCATGCCCCCAAATGTAAGCTGTGGGAACTTGCCACAGTCTTTTGCAGCAAGGGTTCAGAATCTGGAGAAGGGGCTGTGCATAAATGGATATACTAGACGAGAAATATAAATTTAGAAGGCGTGGGGGAAAGCCAGGTGGAGATCTCACCCTCTAGTGGAGTGGCTCACTGAATCTCTGGACCCACCAGCTTTTTATTTACTGGAATACACATTTGCCCTTTAGCAAAGCAAACAGACATATCAAAGGTAAAGTTTGGTAAACAGTGAAAGATGATCAGTTTAAGGCAGCGGTTTTCAACCTATGGGTCGCAACCCCTTTGGGGGTCGAACGACCCTTTCACAGGGGTCGCCTAAATACATCCTGCATATCAGATATTTACATTACAATTCATAACAGTAGCAACATTACAGTTATGAAGTAGCAACGAAAATAATTTTATGGTTGGGGGTCACCACAACATGAGGAACTGTATTAAAGGGTCGCGGCATTAGGAAGGTTGAGAACCACTGGTTTAGGGGATTGCCTTCAGCCACCATTGTCTCGACAGAACCATCAGTGCATAGCTTTTAGCCCTTGCTAAAGCCCAAGGTCCACCAGCCTTCTGAAGGACTTCTTGCATAATTATGACCTGCTGGTCTTAGCCTCCAGCGTGAACTGAAGGTGATTTCTCCAAAGAACTCCTAAAGCACTTGGCTGAGGCAGAAATTAAGTCTAGGAGGGTTTTTTTTCGTTTTGTTTTTTTGTGTTTTTTTACATTTATAAAAGGACTGAAAAAGGATGATGGACTGAGGTAACAACATAGTAAGGCCAAGCAAGTGATATGAAAACATCCTCCAGACAGCTTCACTTGTAGATTATGACTGGCTACGTTTCCTGAAAAAAATATTAATTCTGTCCTCTTGCTTTTAATAGGACATAATGACTACATGTGTCCGGCTACCAACCAATGCACAATTGATAAAAACAGGAGGAAGAGCTGTCAGGCCTGCCGACTACGCAAGTGCTATGAAGTGGGCATGATGAAAGGTGGTAGGTACCTTGGACACAGGGTGCCCACTCCCAATGGATGTCTGTGTTTGCTACTCAGTGCTGGCTCTTTCTATTCCAGTAACCATGGGAGTTTAGTGTTTTCTCTTTTAATATGTTTTTTTTCCTATTCTTATTTTTCTTTGCAACAGAAGTATTTCTATAATACATTTTATTTAAAAAATAGGAAACAATTGGAACTGGAAATGCTGTGTTTTATAAAACCATTTTGTGTTTTATAGTTTAAATGTAAATAATTAATATTTTAAAGAAAGGTGTATGGGAGGTGGTGGTAGAAGGAAAGAAAGATTGCTCAGGGAGTTATTCTAGAAAGATTCTTCCCATACTGTTTATATCGCTAATGCTAGAAAATTATATTGGAGAATAAACTTTCATAAACTGAGACTTGTAAATGTGAAAGCTAAATAGCTAATTTATAATCTTAACATGTGTTAGGGAATTTGAATTTCAATCAAAAGGCAGCTTTTTCCTTTAGAAGTTGAGTCATTCAGAGTTGGAAGCCTTGAAATGAGTACTGAGCACTGACCAAACACAAGGCCCTCAGGATCTGCACCTGTGTGCTTGTGTATTTGTGGCTGTGGGTGTTGTGTATGTGTGGTTTTCTGTCCCCTCCTGTCTCCAATCTTCCAGTGTTTTTATTTTTACAGGAATCCAGTGCTGATTGACCTTGTATTTTGGAAATCTAGTCTTGAAGAACAATGTTTCTAGTCTTGCATAGCCTTCAAAATACAAGGAAAGAACAGATAGGAAGTTTGTGATTAAAATAAAGTCATGGGTGCATTTAGTGTTTCAGGATGATACCAAGGGTGGAGGATGGATGATGGGCTCCCTGCTGATCACAATGGGGGGGAAAAGCTTTCTGAAGGAGACAAGACTAGGGATAAGTTAAGGATAACAAAGCTGCAATGAAAAAGAATAGTGACTATGCAGATAGAGGGCAGCTAACCTTTAGCTCATTAATACTGGTATAAAGGAGGAAGGAGAACAAAAACCGAAGATGGAAATCAGGAAGAAAGTGTGCCTGATTGTTATGAAACTTACCACCAAAGATTCTTGAGTTCCATTGTCAGAAACCTGCCAGGTTGAGGTTGTGAATACAGCATTTGGAATCAGTTTTCTTGAGGAACAGATGAAATGTTGAAGTCACGTCTTGTGTGAGGTGTGACTATATGTCTTGAATGTCTGAGAAAGCAGCTTGAATTTAAAGGGTAATTAGTCCCAAGAACTTAACAGCCCCATTAAGGAAATGATACTTTGAGTCATAAATGGATTAAACATTTAAGGAATTCATCTTTCTTTGTATGGCTGGAGAATTAGTCAGGCTTAATTAAACTCACAAATAGCTTTTTAAGGTAACTTGATAAGTGACAGGACTATAACAGCTACTCGAGGTGTGACTATATGTCTTGAATGTCTGAGAAAGCAGCTTGAATTTAAAGGGTAATTAATCCCAAGAACTTAACAGCCCCATTAAGGAAATGATACTTTGAGTCATAAATGGATTAAACATTTCATTAAGCCTGACTAATTCTCCAGCCACTTCATAAAAAATTCTGTTTTTCCTAATTAATACCCTGATACAGTCTGGCTGCATAAGTATAAATTATGAATACTCATTTTTAATTTAACAAAAAATTTAATATGCAAAGACATAATAAAAGTCTTCCCACTGTTTTTAAATAGGACTCTAGATAATTCAACTGCACAAAGCCAGTCTGTGTGTCTATACATGTCATTGTACATGTATATTTATATCTGTAAAATTTCTATCTGTATTAGTTTGCTACTATTTTAGTCCATTTGGTGTATCATCTGGGCAGCTTAAACACAGAAACTAATTTTTTCTAGACATCAATAAAAACATTGACTCTCTACCCATGACATCAAATCTTTAGTTTCAGATAAAAGAAAGAACCACATACCTACCCCCAACTTAATGGCAAGGCTGAATAAATTCATTGAAGTGCCCTAAGGGTTTGTTAGAGTGCCTGATTTACTTACATGAAGACACTATTTTAATCTGTTAGGATGCCTACCAATGAGCCTTTCTCTGACAATCCCTTTTAATAGTGCAATTTATTTCATCCACGCATCCCACTGCACTCTCAATCTCTCAACCCTTCTCTACTTCTTTATTTTTCTATTGCATTTCCACCTTTAAAACATTGTATCGCTAATTTTTAGATTATGTTTATAGTTTGATGTCTGTAAGCTCCAGATGGGAGTTTACACACAAATAAAACATGCTCCCACACTTTGTTCAGTGATGTACTGCAAGCCCTTAGATCAGTGCCTGCGTGTAATAGGCAGTCGATACCAGATGTGGCATGAACTAACAGAATGAATGAGCAAGAGTGAAAGTACACTGTAAGGGCTAAGCTATGAATAATAGGTTGAGAATCGTGAGTCCTGTTTTTCTGAGTCAGGGAAAGTACCTGCTTGGGAGTAAAAACCTGTATAGCAGTTAGCTTTCACTGCATAACAGAGCCTCACCTCAAAACCTCAATGGTATAAGGGCTGCTGAGATTGGCGAGGCTCACTCACATGTCTGAGGTCAGCGGGCTGGTTCGGCCAGAGCGGCTGGGATGACTCGGTTTGGCTTCTTATACCTCTCATCCAGCAGGCTAGTCCAGGCATGTCCCCGTGATAATGGCAGAGGCACCAGGAGAGCAAGCCCCGAATCACAAGCCCATTTCAATCAAGCCGTTGCTCACATTATTTGGTGATAGGCAATGGGCCAACATAGGACAAGTGGCTGAGTTCTCAGTCTGTGCGAGAGGGGGCTTCAGAGTTATGTGGCAAAGGTTGGAAAATTTGGGCCATTTTTATAATCTATCACAACCTGAAATACCCACTTTTCAGATTTTGGACTAAAAAGTTTACTAGTATAGACACAGTGCCATAGGCTCTTACATACAGAAGGGACCTCTGGCTTCATTTACTCTTGTCCCTGTCAGTGTAGGAATCTTCTATGTAGCAATCCGACAGCTTTTGTTGGAGTGCTGAATACAAATATGTGTTTTTATTTTCATGCCTCTCTCATATATTGATGAGTGGACACAATAAGGCGGGAAAACCCAGGAGTAGATGTGGGCCAGTACTTCTGGAAAAGTACAGGCTGGCTTCAGATGTCCTGGATTTCACTGAGTTATCCAGATGTAGGTTTTGTGTATGCACGTGTATGTTGCAATGGCTTACAAATGCAGATGAAAACACAACCAAATGTAAGGCTACTTTACGTTCACTGCATATACAAAATTAACCAACGGACATTGATAATCATGCTTTTCTTTTTATTTGTTATAGCTAGAATACTGATTTAATTTTTTATGCTGAAGTAATTTGATTGCTTATGGAGAGGTCACTTTGGTTCTTGTCCACCTCTTCGTTTTCAGCTCATTGTTCTTGTCCACTTACTTTTCCAAGAAAGACCATGTCTCACATTGAATGAGGACAGTTTTTAAAGACCTGGCAAACATTTCAGAAAGGGTCTTTCTTGTTCCTATCATTTGCTTTTGCGAAAGTAAATTGCTCTTGAAATGAGGTAAGGACCATTTCTGTGGCTAGAACTTAAAAAAAAATGGAGAACTTTGCTCTTGTCGATGAGGCTAAGTGGATAGGGCCTTGGGCTGAGGACTGAAGGGTCCCAGGTTCAGTTCCAGTCAAGGGCATGCACCTTGGTTGCAGGCTCCATCACTGGCCCTGTTCGGGGCATGTGCAAGAGGCAACCAATGGATGTGTCACTCTCAAATCAATGTTTCTGTCTGTCTCTCCCCCTCCCTTCCACTCTCTAAAAGTCAATGGAAAAATATCCTCCATTGAAGATTAACACCAACAACAAAAAAAAGCAGAACTTTGATGGCAGTAATTGTATGAATGAATGGTGGCTTTTGAATTCTGTAAGCCTGAGACTTTATGAATTCTCATGTATTTAATTTTTGTTTCAATGATTGCGGTTGGGATAATAAATGGTGTCTAGAGCTGAAAAGAACTTAAAGGTCACCTTGTCCGCCTCTTTGTTTTTCAGCTCATTGTTCTTGTCCAACTTCAGCAGCTAGTTCGCCGCTCAGACTAGAAGCCAAGACTCCTAACTCTTGGTTCAGTGCTCTTTTCATTGTACCGTGTGACCTAAGTGATTTAGATCATCACGAAAGATAGCAACATGCGCACATAAGATATTCATATCACATAGACCCAAATTATGACTTAGGAACAATTACTATGGACACAAAATATGACTATTTAACAAAAACATGAAGCAAAACACTTGGCTTAGTTACTCAGCAGAAGTACCAAAAAACATTTATATGGAAAGGTTGATGGATATTTTAAAAAGAATTGCTGAATATTTAACTGCTTTATATTGCTTAATATTTAATATAATTTAAAAAGGACATTTTTTTCCCCTCTTCAGGCCAAAGGTTTTCACTATCTTTAGATAATAATTCCAATAATGTTGTAAAGCCTGTTTTCTTTTTTAATTGTTTAGACCAGTGGTCGGCAAACTCATTAGTCAACAGAGCCAAATATCAATAGTACAACAATTGAAATTTCTTTTGAGAGCCAAATTTTTTAAACTTGAACTGTATAGGTAGGTACATTGTTATTAACTTAATTAGGGTACTCCTAAGGCTTAGGAAGAGCCACACTCAAGGGGCCAAAGAGCCGCCTGTGGCACGAGAGCCACAGTTTGCCGACCACAGCTTTAGACTATTCTGGTATTTAAAAAAGGTAACTTTGTCAAGTTGAAGGAATCCTGGCTAATGGTCAAGTGTATGAGTCTGACTCTTCCAAGGACCCTGGGCAGAGGACTCAGTTACTGTGAACTCTCTTTTCACATTTGAAAAATATGGGTTTAGGATTCAGTGGTCTCAAAAGCATCTTTTAAATCTTAAATGTTATGTGTTTTTTTTTTTTAAGAATTCAAACTTGTCTCATCAGAGTATTGTATAAGGTTGATATTTTATCGCTTCTCGGCCTTTTGGCTAAGATCAAGTGTAAGGTTGATATTTTTTTAAAAAAAATTACGTTTTATGATCTAAGTTCAGATTACTTATGGAAAGATCAGAATCTAAAGTTAGAGGTAGTTTCTGGATATAAGAAACAACCTCCGCAGTTATCATACTTATATTTCCAGCCAAATTTGTAGAGCAGCTAGCAACTGCAAACACCTGTTGGAATGGACAACTATAAATCTATTCTCTTCATTAATTAGCATGGAAAAGGAATTTTTTTCTGAGGGGGGAGTGTCACAAAAAGGAGTTCGATGTTAGTAGTGATATGCGCAGATGGCTATAATATCGTTATAAATTATTTAGCCATATAAAAGCAAGAATTCAAAAAAAAGTTTGTTGAGATCTGACTTTGAGAAGATCACTAAGCTTTCTGTTATTAGAAATGTCGTAGTCATGCCTAAGATTTGAGTCCCAGGAGCTGGGGAAACTTGCTGATTTCTGCATTGTGGCACAGAGAAAGAAAGAGGCTAAAAAGATAGTGTGAATTTGGACAGGTTCCTGATTCAATATCACAAAAGCCAGTCTGGTGATGTTTGCTTAAAAACTTATCCAACACCCTTGTGGCCAGACTTTTTGGAAATCACAGAAATATTCTCCAGACCTAAGAGAATTCCTAAGGTAAAGCAGGGAGTTAGTTATATGTGGAGAAATGTTCTGGTTACACCTAGAGGCAACATGTGCTTTAGTTTAAGGCTGACTGAACAAATACAAATTTATGAGAAACACACAAAATTATCCTTTGGTGTTTAGATCTTTAAAAGCTTGCTTTGAAAGACCAGTTATTATTACATTTCTTCTGTATTAACATTTTAGCAGTGTTATTTAGAAAATTTTATGGAACAAATGCCAGGCCAAGTCCAAACTTCACCTAAATCATTTACAAATTACTTTTCTTGAGCATTTACCATGTGAAGGTGTTGGAGAGACAGGTCAAATGTGGTCACTGGCTGACCACAAAGTGCAGGCTACCTAATGGTGGAAAGGAGACCATCCACTTAAAAAGATGACCAGGTCCCTTTGTTCCCTCAACAGACCTAGGGTTAGAGTTGGCCTTGTGGTTCCCGCTGTCTCAGCTGTTTTAATCTGTGCTCTCAGGGATTGAGCAAGCTCAAATTCGCCAGCTGGCCCTTTGTACTTTGTGGTTTCGACTTCTGGCTAGTTTCTTGAAGATGAGTCTTATTGACAAGTGAAGTCCTGCCCCTCCTAGATTTATTTCCCTCTCTTCATGGCTCCCATCTCATAGAATACATACCTGTGTGAGACACCAACTGCCTCACCAGGCTATTCTGAGAAGCAAAGGCATGAGTTATATTGGGATCATTACATATCGGTACACAGATGTTAGGTACTGTTATTCATATACGGTGAGCATTGTGGTTGACTTTAGCTTTAGGACTCAGACCACCTGGGTTCAAATTTTAGCTCTGGCTAGAGATGCGTGTGTGTGACAGGACACTAAACCTCTCCAGATCCCCGTTTTGAATTTATCAGATGAGGGTAATAATAACACGTATAAACACCTACCTAATAGGAATTAATATATAGCTTTCAGTATTATACTTAGCTGGCAGTAAATCCTCCATAAAAGTTGGTTATAATGGGTAATAAAGAGTAGATTTATAAAATGTCTGATCACTATGTTGTCTACCTGAACCTACTATAATATTATATGCCAACTGTAATTGAAAAATAAAACATTAAAAATAAGAGTACACTCAATTTTGGCCTTATGTACTTCATCTAATAAAGTTCAATTTCATTATAGTATTGTCACCATCACAATTGGTCCAGAATTATTAGGTAATTAGTTATTATGTTTTAAATTCAGTTTGGATAATCAGTTGTATATCAAATGTGGTACCTAGCCCTGAGGAACCTACAATTTAGCCTCCTGCTAATCCTGGCATTGGAACTTCACCTTCTGAGCCACTTACTTCTTCAGCGTCTTTTTCCTAAGAAACCTTTGGCTGTAGCAGGCAGGTCTGCTCACTGACTACAGAACACAATTTGTCACTTTATGTCATCTTCAACCTGAAGCTTCATTGTTCTGTTTACTAAAAGCCCATGTCTTTTACTCAGACTCCCTGGGAGTCATCACCTTTTCCCTTGAATACTATGATATTCTCTTCTGGTGTTAATCAGAAAGGCAGGTGAGTCACTGTGGGAGCCTCTGTGTTCATCCAGCTCCTGAGCTTTTTGAACCCCGCCAGCTTGAGGACAAGCTGTGTGCATGGGTGTGTGGTCAATTCCAGCTCTGAGAGAGCAGTTTCTGCCATCTTGGCTCTTTTTTAACAATAAATTTAATTTTATTTATTTATTTATATTTTTTTTAGAGAGAGAAGGAAGGGAGGAAGAGAAGCATTGATTTGTTGTTCCATTTATTTATATATTAATTGGTTGATTCTTGCTTGTGCCCCGACCAGGGATCAAACCTGAAACCTTGGTGTATTGGACGAGGCTCTAACCAATTGAGCGACTTGGCCAGGGCTTATCTTGACTCTTGATTCCTGCCTGATCTTAGCTCCCTTGAAGGACAGACATAGCCTTCAAGTCTGTTCTCTGCCTCATTTCTACTTCTAATCTTTGGCATGTCCCCATCTATATGAAGTTTTGATTTTTGACGTTTAGGCTATTTATCTGATTGCTCATTTTCTTATTGCTAGAATCTTAATTGACTTTGCTGTCACCTACCCATAGCTATACCAACCACTTAGCTCTGGCCTCTATTCTGTCACCAGGTCCCATCCCCAGCATGGCCTCTTGAGTGGTAGAGTGCCCGTGCCTGGTTGTGCTGTTCCACCAGCCTGCGGGGAACAGCTTGGTGTTGCATTTAATGTGTCTTTGTTTACTAAACACTTAAATAAATGAAGTGAAGGATTTAGCTATGTGCCAGATAGAGTTTGGTCAAACTAGTAGCTTAGTATTGTATTTTAAAAATCCGTTTATCTCATATCTATCCAATTAGATAATCCAAATGAAAATAAATGATTAAACTAGACACCATATTTTAAAAATCATAAGAAATCTAATTATTCTTTCT
The DNA here is from genome assembly GCF_000147115.1 of Myotis lucifugus. Lineage (NCBI taxonomy): Eukaryota > Metazoa > Chordata > Mammalia > Chiroptera > Vespertilionidae > Myotis > Myotis lucifugus. The sequence continues at coordinate 383,746 of NW_005871453.1, read as the reverse complement.
CCTCCAGGCATGTAACTTCCCCCCAGGAGTGAGTCATGTGTAAAATAGTTCAATATCATTACTTTTTTATAGTGAATTTTGAAAAGTGCGTGTGTGTTTAATTATAAAACATTCCTAAAGGGCAGATTTTAGGGAAAGAAAAGATATTGAGAACTATGAGATATTTCAAAAATGTTCTATGTTGGTGGTAAAACAAGCAGAGAAGAATAAACCCAATCAACTCTATATGACAGAGTTTACTTAGTCAATTGAGGAAATTAAAGGCATAAGCTTTTTTATAAACAGATAACTGTTTTAAAGACAGTGTATTAGTAAATGTTAATTTTGACTTAGGAGAGAAAATAATTTAAAATCCTACAATGGAAATGAAAAATACATAATTACCATTAAAAATAAACTGATAGTGAATTTTATCTAGGACTCATGAAACATTTTTAATACTTAATGAAAATGAACTAGTCAAATGTACTGGATTAAAAAAATTCCTTAAGGAGACACAAAGAACAGCTTTGAATTTTTATGTCCCAGTACTATAGCAACAGAATGCCAGCAAGAAAAATGTACAGAAAGGTTGTTTTTTTCTTATTGATTTTTCAGAATTCTTTATATCTTCTAATTTTAATTTATGTATTTTAAATAGATTAATCTAGTATATAGCTTGTCTTTGCTTTGCTTATGATATCCTGTGTTTCATGGAAAAATCTTAATTTTGGGAATTTATCCTACTTTTTCTTCTTTTTTTAAAAAAAATATATTTTATTGATTTTTTACAGAGAGGAAGGGAGAGGGATAGAGAGTTAGAAACATTGATGAGAGAGAAACATCAATCAGCTGCTTCCTGCACATTCCCTAATGGGTATGTGCCCGCAACCAAGGTACATGCCCTTGGCCGGAATCGAACCCGGGACCACCTGGGACCCTAGAGTTAGGCCAGCGCTCTATCCACTGAGCCAAACCAGTTAGGGCCCTACTTTTTCTTTATCAGAACTCATTTGTGCTTTGAGTTCTGTTTCGTAATCCTTCCCTGCTTGGACACCATAAAGTAATTTATTTATATTCTGTTTTAAAAGTCTTACAGCTTTCCTTTTTCACATTTTATTACTGATTCCAGCTGAAAGGGGATTTTGGGTATGACATGAGGTATGAATATAATTTTATGTTTCCATTGGCATAAACAAAGTGTCCCAGAGCCATTAATTGAATGATGCAGTCTCCCCCCACATTGATCTGTAATGCTACCTCTATTAGACATGAGGTTCCTATATGAGTGAATTTGATTCTGAGCTCTCTTGGCTGTTTCTTTCCTCTATGGGTTAATGCCTTCACTAATACCACAGTTTTAATTTTCATAACTTGGTAATTACTTTGACTTTATAATCCTTCTTAAAAGGGAATTTGTTCTTCTTCAAAATTGTTTGGCTATTTATGGCTATTTTTGCTTCCAAGGAATTTTTAAATCAATTTTTAATGAAATTTCATTGAATTTATAAATTAATTTAGGAAGGATTGACATCATTATGATAGCCTTCCTGCCCATTAACCTTATGGAACTTGTCATTTATTTTAAGTCTTTTTAAATGACTTTCAGTAACATTTTCCATTTTCTCTAAAAGGTCTTGCATATTTAAAAATTATTCATAGTTATCTCATTTTACTGATATTTAAAAGACGTATCTTTTAAATATTATATGATCTGATTGTTTCAGATGTCATATATTTTTTAAAACTTACAACTTTGGGATTACAATACCTACTGATTTAATATTTTCTAATGTCATTAAGTATCCTTTAAAACATGATTTTTAGAGTAGCTACATTAATATTCCAGTAAGGACAAATCATAATCTATTTAATTATTTCCATAGTTATTGGTATTTACATTCATCCTTTCTTTTTTAATGGCTAGTGTATGTACTTTCTATGTGTAATATAGATTTTTTTATGCTTCAAGAAAATAAAATAATCTTAAATGTATTTCTCTTTTAAATCTATAACCCTGAATGAGTTCATCAACGTGCCATTCTGTCAGCGATCAGCCCTCACTATCGTTATTTACCCCCAACAGGGTATCTCTCTTGTTAGCTCTGAAGTATTTACATTGTTTCTGATTTTCAAAATTTTAAACAAGACTATGAGTGACTTTCTCACTAAATCTTTGCAAATGATAATTATTTATTTAGCATTTACTCCTAGAACTTGAATTACTGAATCAAAAGATAAGCATTTTTTTCTATGACTTTTGATATACATTGTCAAAATCAATCCAATGGTGGTTGGCTTGGTTCAGATATCATTATATATATAAAAGAACACTCCGCAAATATTATAAATTATGGTATATATAAAAATATATTATACAGATTACAAATAGTATGTAAGCACTTTAATTTATATAGACTTTAGCCATAAAGAAGAGAGTGAATAAATGAATGAATGAATGAATGAATGAATGATTCTGGCAGGATAGGCAACAGAGGGGTACCAGCAGTTAGCACTGGGTAAGGCAATTATGGATAGTTTTTATTTTCTGCTTTTTTTTTCTTCTCTGTATTTTCTGTTTTCAACATGTACATGAATTACTTATGAATACAATAAAAACCCAACTTAGATATTATTTTTTTATTTTTTTTAAATAATTTTTATTTCTTAAAGTATTACAAAGAGTATTACATATGAGATATTATTTTTTAAAAAAAATATATTTTTATTGATTTCAGAGAGGAAGAGAGAGGGAGAGAGAGATAGAAACGTCAATGATGAGAGGGAGTCATTGATCAGCTGCCTCCTGCATGCCCCCTACTGGGGATCGAGCCTGCAACATGGGCGTGTGCCCTTGACCGGAATCGAACCAAGGACCCTTTAGTCAGGCTGATGGCAAACCAGTTAGGGCCCAACTTTGATATTCTTATATAAGTTTAGAGTCTCCTTCATTTCTTTCATTTTTAGGAAACTTCCTTTATGGCAGTGGTTCTCAACCTTCTGGCCCTTTAAATACAGTTCCTCATGTTGTGACCCAACCATAAAATTATTTTCGTTGCTACTTCATAACTGTAATGTTGCTACTGTTACGAATCGTAATGTAAATATTTGATATGCAGGATGGTCTTAGGCGACCCCTGTGAAAGGGTCGTTCGACCGCCAAAGGGGTCGCGACTCACAGGTTGAGAACCGTTGCTTTATGGTAATTATTTTTCTTTTTATATGTTTCTTCCTGTTTTTTAGAAGTGAGATTGACCAACAACTTGCAATGCAACTGTGTACATTGTTATCATTGTACTTACCTGATAAATTTCACAACTGGTAATTAGTTTATTCCTCATTTGGTACTTAACTATATTTTAGGTGAACTCAGAAATATCATGGGAGTGAGCTTGTTTAATATTAACATCATAATGTTGGAATATCATTATTAAATGACAGAGTTCTTGGGAATGAAAATGCTTGTTTTTTACATATGTGCTTTTTGATGATGGGAGGTAGCCTCCATTGCAAATGGCAAGAATACACGAAAGCCACTAACTATGTACTCTTTCCCCTCCATGTTTAAAACCAACACCCAGAAGGTCAGTGTGATTCACTCAGGAGGTACTTCATGAAGCTGTAGGGAAAAAGTTAACTTTTTAAAAAATCCCTGTCAGAATGCTTTCAATCCCTCTTGAAGGTCAGTGGGGGTAAATAGGGAACAAAGATTTCACAAACAATGAAAGCTTCCCAAACAATTGAGAAAAAATTGTTCTGAAACAATGAATTATGTCTCATTCTTTTATTTGAATGTGTTTTCTTAAGGTAATGACTGACAAAGAGTCTGATGATTTTATGTTTAAAGTAGTTTTTTTTCTCAGCAAGACATCCCACGACCATCAGGTTTCTTTTCAGAAGGCTTTTGTAACTGATCCATGGTCACCCATTCTGATTGCTTGCTCCACATCCACCGGGAGTACACACTGTTCCCCCCAAAATTGCAAAGTTGAAATATTTTTTTATTTGGGCAACTTCTGCAATCAAGGTAATTCATCCTATCTTCAGAGAACACAATGGAAAAAGGCAGCCTAATCTCTGTGACCTTAAACTTCCCCTGAAACTTAGACACGGGTTAGCACAGCTGGTGAGAGCTTGGTGCTAATGACACCAAGGTCATGGGTTCTCTCCCATTACAAGGCCGTGAAACTCAAAGGAAAAACCCCACGGCTTTGGCACAGGCTCCCTGGGACATCTGCTAGCCATTCAGGTGAATCATATGATAACTTAGGGCAGTGGTTCCCAACCTTCCTAATGCCACGACCCTTTAATACAGTTCCTCATGTTGTGGTGACCCCCAATTTCATTGTTACAAATTGAACATAATTAAAGCATAGTGATTAATCACAAAAACAATATGTAATTATATATGTGTTTTCCGATGGTCTTAGGCGACCCCTGTGAAAGGGTCATTCGACCCCCAAAGGGGTCTTGACCCACAGGCTGAGAACCGCTGACTTAGGGAGTCTCCAACTTGAGCTGGTTGTGGGACCAAGGAAGAGGGTCAACTGAAGATGGGAGATAGACCCTGAAATACCCAAGACCAGACACAGTGGAAGACAAGGAAATGTAAACGGGTTTCAGGAAGTGGGTGTCAATTCAAGACAGTGCATTGGAGGGGTGTAGGGAGGAAGACTGGCTTCAGCCACCAGGAGGGTTTTTGATGGAGTCACTGCATGAGCCAGTGTCAGGATATCAGCCTATAAGGCTTTTCTTTGCGGTATTTTCAATAACCGTAGTAGCCAGTTCACTTGCTATGGGTTTCCTACTTCTTTCTTACACTCGGTAAGGTTTCCTCTCCCCCCTTTGTCTGGATCTTTCCGATGTTTCACTCTCCTATATGTGTATAGCTCCCGCTGGCATTCTCTGAAAATCCACCAGAGGCCTCAGCACTGTGCTCCGATTCTGGCAGGGCCTCCTTCCGCACTCACGGCTGCCTCCATGAGTGAAGTAAAATGAATACGGGGCTAGAAACCAGTCCTGGGAACATCTCTCCTCAGGCTCATTTATTGTTCTGATTTAGAGAGAGCAATACTGCTTGCATTGCCCCTCCCCAAACCAATTAGGTTAGGCTCCCTGGGGTGCATCCCAGGATTGTTTCCAAATGCCCTAGCTGATTCTAATGTGCGCCCAGAGTTGAGTCCTGCCCCGATGGCTGCGCCCTGTCATCCCTGAGCACTGTTACACATCATCCGATGTTACTTAGTCATTGCACATCAGTCTACTGCATGGCCCTATAGGTAGCCACTAGCCACTGTGGCCATTTAAACTTGAGTTAAAATTAAATAATATTATAACTACAACTCCTCAGTTGCTCCAGCCACATCCCACCAGGGGTTAGTAGCTAACATATTGGACAGCCCAGCTAGGGAACATTTCCATCACCAGAGAATTCCACTGAGCTCTGTTACCGATCAGGAAACATCCATAGCATTCTGTGTGGTTGGTAGATGCTCCACTGCATCCCCTGTAACATTTGAAAATTCCTTTATGAATCCCTTAATTTTTAAATTCAGTTGAAATGAGTTTTGGTTAAATTCAGTGGACTGATTTAATTTTATATGATCTGCTCAGCCTAACTGTGTTTAAGCTATCTCCCTTGTTAGAGTGTTAAGCGTCTCACTCAATCCATAGTGTTTTGTTGTGTGAGCCACTTAAAAACAATGTAATCATAGAGATTATCCTCTCTGAAATCTATATTGTTTTATGGAAGAGGTGAACAGCTGGTGAAAATAGTCCCAAGGTTTCTAATCCCTCAAAGGAAAACAGGGTGTCAGTCACTGCCTTGCACCATGACATTTGTGAAATCCAGGTAGGGACAGATCCCATGTGCTAATAACACGTCCATATAAATGTCCTTGCAGAGTCTGATGAGAACAGGGACATTAGGAGTGGGAGAAGATTGACCTTAATGTCATTTCCACTTACTAAAAAGCTATAAGTGGCCATTTTACTAGCTGAGTATCTATATATATAAAAGCTTAAGCGACCGTTTGACCGTCTGACTGTCTGACCGGTAGCTATGATGCACACTGACCACCAAGGGGCAGACACTCAACTCAGGAGCTGCCGAGCTGTGGTGACTTGGTAGCTGCAGTTCTCAGGTGACGCACCTGGAACCAGAGAGGAGGGAGCCCGATTCCAGGGTGTGTCACCTGAGAACCGCCCTCTTGTAATCCAGGATCCCTTGGGGGATGTTAGAGAGCTGGTTTCGGCCCAAACCCCACAGGCCAGGCTGAGGGACCACACTGGGCCTCTAGTTTACTGATAAAAAGCTAAAAGTAGCCATTTAACTAGCTGAGTATTTACTGACTTTTGGTGAGAATCACGTTCTCAAATAACTTGTAATCTCATTCATTACACTCTGCCTCTATGCACACAATGGTGTGGATTTTCACCGGTACCTAGTATTTCACTTCACATGCTCCCCTGCTATTCTGAATAGTTTTATTAAGTCCTGCCCCCACATGTAAACAGAATCCATCAGTCCATTAATGGGACTCATTATGCTCATTTGTTTTTGCCAAGAACTACTGAAAATGATCCCAAATGACTATGTAATTATAATTAAGATTTCATAGATGCATACACTTTATTTTTAACATGTTCAGTCTGTTAAGTTTCACCTATTTCAAATAATGACAATTACAGTTACAAAGAAGGATTATTAAGATAACTAATATCTTTGGCATAGAAGCTAGTTATTGTATTTAATAATTATAATGATTAATTCATAATATAGAGATAGTAACTCTAGGAAGCTTATTCTATTAGAATTCCTAAGAAGATTAAATAGAACAACTTATTCTGATAAGACCTGGTAACCAAAATGATCTTTTTTTCCCCCCTTTCATTTTAGTCCATATATCTTTAGTTTTAATTATGTTTTCCCAAATATGGCTGTGATATTTCAGTTTTTGTGAAATTGTAATATTATGAAATAGGATAACATATATTAGATCTTTTTTTTACTTACTAAACCTAAAATGATACGTCTCACTAAATTACCAGAACATTCTTTTAGCAATGGGGTCCTTAGTTCAAAAATGATTCCTTTAAAAAGTTGTGACAATCTTATAATTTTCAAAGTAGCATTTTTAACCCCCGTGCCCCATCATTTTTCTTGTTTCCATTTAGGACCTTTCATCAAACTTAAATTTTTCTTTCCTCTACTACATGTTGTCTTTATATTCTTTCTCCCTGAAAAATAAAACCTTGAGTTTCAGCAGCTCTGTGTTCTATTCATTCACTTTAAAATCATGGGGAAAATAATTGTCATTCCCTTACCCCTGTCTCCAATTCTCTCATCGTTTTCAGTGGGCCAATTTTCTTCTTTTTCTCCTGTCTACTGTAAGGCACTTTTTACTCTGCTCCATTCCCTGCAATTTAGGGTTTACAATTTCTTTGAGCTTCTCAAGTTATCCTTTGTACTCGTGTCTACTTTTTCATTAAAAGAAAACTTCAGTCTTCTTTTGACGTTACCATCTATATATTGCCATATTTGAAACCTATCTGCCTATTGAGTAAAATGAACCATCCATCCTGCTTAATGATGCCAAATGTGTGACTTCTGAATGAGTTAAGAATCATCATGCACGGTGAAAGAATTTGCTAGCATGTTCAGGTTACTGTGTTATGTACAATGAAGCTGATGTGAAATCGCTCATAATGAACATAATATCAAGAAATAATGACAGGATCCTGCATATCCTGTGCCCTGGGTCAACAAGCCCATAAGGCAAATCACCATTTTATTAGAAATGTGACAAATCACGCGAGTAGTGGGGATAGTGTAGCAGGGGAAAGGGCATGGGCGTTGGGATTAGCAGTGCTGAGTTCTAATTTCTGTCAGTCCCCAATTGTGTGCCTCGGAGCTAAGCATTACCTCCTCCGGCCTTTCATTTATAAAATGCAATTTAATATCTCAGATGTTTCAGTGAAATGATGTGCAAACCATTCTCCACATTATACAGGACAACAGGCCTCCACAGAGGTACTGCTCTGCCTTCTGCTTTGCCTTCAGGACAGGACAGGTGACCTTCGACCTACATATGGCCATTTCAACAAGAGAACACTTTTCTCTTTTGGGGGGATGATGGGTATTTATTTTTAAAAACTTCATTAGAGACCGGCTGGAGTGGCTCAGTGGTTGAGCATTAACCTATGGACCAGGAGGCCACGGTTCGATTCCCAGTCAGGGCACATGCCTGGGTTGTGGGCTTGATCCCCAGTGTGGAGCATGCAGGAGACAGCTGATAAATGATTCTTTCTCATCATTGATGTTTCTCTCTCTCTCTCCCTCTCCCTTCCTCTTTGAAATTGGTAAAATATACATTAAAAAAAACCCACAAAAATATTTATTATTGCTGTCCCTTCCCCCCCTTTGCCCACCTCCTCCAGGCCCCCAACCCCCTTCCTCTCACCATCACCACACTGTTGTCTGTGTCTGTGTCATGCATATATGTTCTTTGCCTAATCCCTTCACTTTCTTCCAGTCCCCACTCTTCCCTCCCCTCTGACAGCTGTCAGTCTGTTCTATGTATCTAAGCCTCTGTTTCTCTTTTGTTTGTCAGTTCATTTTTTTATTATTATTGCATAAATATGCTACTCAGGTAGCTAGCTAAGCTTGCCTTCACATCATCTACTAACGAAAACCTCAGTATCATCTCTAAGGAACATATTGGATTGAATATCCCATCAAATAAACTCTCAACTAAATATTCTTTCTAGTTTTTATAAGATTTCTAATTCAGTTACAAAGCAAGTCCATCCCCTTGCTTGTAATGACTTCTATCTACCCTTTCCACATCAGGCAATTCAGGTAGTTTTCATGAACGTCATGATTACACAAGCCTTTTTCTGAAGGCTGTAGGCCTGAGAAACTGGGGAATCCCTATGAATAAACCTACAAACCCAGGTGTTCAGCTCTCCTAGCTTCTTTCTGAATTGGATCAAAGCCCTGCCCATTGAAACAGGATATTTTCAGATTGTTTGTTGGAGACCTATCATCACAATAACAATATACTTTATAGACCATCACCATTTCCAAAAATGTAATCATATTGAAAGAGATAGACACCTATCAATTGTCAAGAATTTTATTTATTTTTTTAAAATATATTTTTATTGGTTTCAAAGAGGAAGGGAGAGGAGAGAGAGATAGAAACATCAGTGATGAGGGAGAATCATTGATCGGCTGCCTCCTGCACACCCCACACTGGGATGGAACCTGCAACCAGGGCGTGTCTCCTGATCGGGAATTGAACTGTGACCTCCTGGTTCATAGGTCAATGCTCAACCACTGAGCCACTGCGGCCAGGGAATTGTCAAGAATTAAAAAAATAATCAGGTTGGTATGTATGTGGCACTGGCCTTCGTGAAAAGGGGCAAAACCCTGCCTGTGTTCCCCCCATAAGGGAAAGCAAACTCTGGGGAAGTCCGCCCACCAAGAAAGCTTGGACTCTGCCTCTCAGTGTTTCATCTGGATCTCCCTTTGGGGCATACGCTAGTTATAATTTTGTGAACTATAATTAAAGTCTAAGAAGTTTTCCTGAAATTATAGCAATAGGAGCATTTTTTTTCCTTTTGGGCTGCAGTCTTCATTCTGATTCTCAATCCTTTATTCTAACTTCTGACATTGACTAAACATGAACACAATGAATGGCTTTTAAAAATGGATGCATAAGTGCAAGGCCAGGAAGGCACATCATCATCTTTTCTTTTCTGTGTCGATGAGGTTTTTTTTCTTAATCCCTTCACCCAACCCCTCTCCCCTCTGACAGCTGTTAGTCTGTTCTCTGTGAATTTGAGTCCGTTTGTAGTTTGTTTGTTAATTTATTTTAATTAGATTCCACATATAAAGTGAAATCATATAGTACTTGTCTTTCTCTGACTGGCTTATTTAAGTTAGTATTTAACTTAGCATAATACTCTCTAGGTCCCTCCATGCTGTTACAAAGAAGATTTTCTTTCTTCCTTTCTCCCTTCCTTCCTTTCTCCCCTCCTTCCTTCCTTCTTCCCTCCCTCCCTCCCTCCCTCCCTCCCTCCCCCTCTCTCCCTTTCTTTCTTTCTTTCTTTCTTTCTTTCTTTCTTTCTTTCTTTCTTTCTTTCTTTCTTTCATCTTTCTTTCTTTCTTTCTTTCTCTCTCTCTCTCTCTCTCTCTCTCTCTCTCTCTCTCTCTCTCTCTTTCTTTCTTTCTTTCTTTCTTTCTTTCTTTCTTCTTTCTTTTTCTTTCTCTCTAACAGCCAGGTAGTATTCCATTGTGTAAATGTGCCACATACTTATCTTTAGAAGGAACGAGGACTTCAAAAAATCAAATGATGGCATAGACCTCGTTCTGTAAATGTGACTTATGATTGGACTGTTAGCCCTGCCTGATACATTGCTAAGTCTTGAACTGTTTTCACAGATTTTTAAAAGGTTACCCATGCAGCTCACCTAGGTTTGAGAGTGTTCTGACCAGCTTATTTTGGAGATTCGTCTGCTCCCCTATGTTAGCGATCACTGACATCAACTTTTGTACTTTGACCCCAGGCTTCTTTCTTTCTCTGTCTGGCTCTTTCCCTCTCTCCAGCAGTAAAATCTAGGTTTTTATAGGAAACCGGTAGCTAGGTCAGGTTGCTAAGTGTCTGCCCACTGAAGGACATGTGCTCTGGAGCAGCATAAACTTAGCATTTGACATTTGATAATCCGGCTTGCTTAAGATATTTGCAATACAATTTCAACTCCAGCAACTGTAAGCAGAGGACCCAGTGGGTACTTGGTGAAGTCAACAGATGTGGACAGGCCGCCTGCATTGAGAGGCATTAATTTTTTTTAATTTGATAAGAACTTGTAAGACTGAGTAATGGAATTCAAATGAGATGGGGCGAGAGATCTGGTATTCAGGAATAAATCACAGTATAATATATCTGCTACTTTGTTTGGATTGAAGGAGGAGTTGCTAACACTGAAATATAGTCAGAGGAAAGGAAAATGGAGATTCTGTAGAGAGGCTGGCCCTGGGATAATGCTGCTGCTCTCAGTGGAGTGCTGTCTTCTTTGAAAGGCGCTGATTCAATTCACTGCATAAAGCATTCGTTGATCATTACTTCAGAAAGCGAATTTATTTACAAGGCATAGCATTAAGTCTAGGGGGAAATACAATTATATTAATTGTATCATTGAGAAACGAAATTGAGGCATGTTTCAGAGAGGAATTTTCTGGATCGGGGCAACAGGGAACTCCTTAGGTGTAGCATGGTGAGATAGAATTGGTCCTGATGTATCAGTGATAAGAATGAGCTATTTCCTTTTGCTGAACTCTCTTAAAATAGGGTGGTCAAACTTTGTCATCATTGAGGCTTTTGATAATTCTTAATTTTGTCATTCGCTAGTCTTAGAACTTGTTCAGAGTGATATTTTATGAAGGAGCCCCGGTGATTTGTACTAGCCACCAGGATAAATTCATCATGTAACATGTATTTATTGAGCCCCTAATTGGCCCAGCACTGGGTTTGGGGGTTATAGGGCATATTCAGAGGTCTCTCATATAGTTAAGGTGGCAAAGTTCAAAAAGGAGAGTCTATAGAAAGGAATACCCCCTTGTAAGCCCTGAGAAACATGACAGGCACCCACTTGAGGATTTGCTAAGACTCCTGCTGGGATGAACTTGCTTGTGACCCAATTTTGGGACTATTGGATGATGACTGTCCCACTGGCAGGCACTTCTGTCCAAGAGAATGTAATTGGGTGTTGGTGACTCAAGCAAGGGTGGGAGGACTCATCCGTATCCACATCAGAGACAACAGGCACGTTATTTATCTCCAACTCTGCACCGAGCAGCATGGAACAAAGAAAAGACCCCTGGGGAGGCGGGGAGACCAACTGTTTCTTTTACAGGTTAGAGAAGGAAACCGATGAATCTGAGTTGCAGAGCTGCTAAGGAATGGAGAAAAGAGAGAGAGAGAGAGAGTCCCAGGCTGCGCCCTGGTGTCTTATTTATTCCTTTGACTACAGAATGCCTGCCAGCAGGAGACTCATCACTAAGATATTACAGGGGAATTGAGCCAGGCAAAAAAAATAAGGATTGCTTTTCTCTTCACCCTATAAATTTTGTTATTAATAAATGAGATTCTCATGGAACAGACTGCCACAGCTGTCTCCAGAAGCAATGTTTTATTAGCATTTTTATTAAAATGCACAGTAGTTTTAAGAGTGAATGTTATACTTTTAAATCAAAAAGTATGTTATTGAGAACACATGTGGGTTGTGACTTACCCTCTTACTTGACTTGGACCTTGGCTCTTGGCTTTTTGTTGCTGGGATAAGGCAGCGTGATTGGACATGTAGCTAAAGGCGTGGTAATCTGTGATCGATTTCCCCTCCCTGACTAGACTTCTGGGAAAATTACAAAACACTGTGCTGTTACAGGAAGGCTATCTCTTTGGTTGCTTTAGCTTCCACAAGAGACATTAAAAAACAAACAGTAGAGCAACAAGTCAGAATAGAAACAATGCAGTCCCTTTTAAAATTAAATTTGAGACAAATATCATTAACATCCTATATAATAAAAGCCTGATATGCTAAGTGTCTGACCGTTCATTCGACTGTTTAACCAGTTACTATGAGGTGCACTGACCACCAGGGGGAAGATGCTCTGACTGATAGGTTAGCTTGCTGCTGGGGTCTGGCCCATCGGGACTGGGCGAGATGGGCTGGACATGCCCTGGAGCCCTCCCTCAGTCCCTTCCTGCTCCCTATCATGCACGGGTGGGGTCTCTCGGTCTGGCCTGCACCCTCTTGCAATCCAGGACCCCTCGGGGAATGTCCACAGGCCAGGCCGAGGGACCCCACCAGTGCACAAATCCATGCACCAGGCCTCTAGTAAATTATAAATTTCCAATGTGATTTGGCAAAGAGAGAGATTAATATGGTCTATGCACTTGCTTTGCAGAAGAATTAATCTAAAAACCAGTAACTTTTATGGGTCTTGTTTTCCTGATAATAAAATACATGCTAACTGCAGAGAAGAATCGTTATGTTATTTTGCAGTTGTGTTTTTCGAGTGCTTTTTGGTCAGACAGCATCAGCTCAACAGGGCAGATGGAGACTTGGGTTGTTGTGAACATGTAGGCACATGTTCTATGATGGAACATGCATGACCAGGCAGGGCTGACAGCATTTTAATTGAGTTTTCTTCAGTTGTGCTGCTGCAACTGTTCTCTTCCATCATTGCAACTGTTCTCTTCCATCATTCCCCATTGTCACAGCAAATGAGAACTTAGCTCTGGGGCCTGAGATGAAGGAGAGCCCTAACTGGGCTTGCATAATGTGATTGGCCACAATGGTGGGCCTTAGTATGACTGGAGTTGACTATTAAAAACTGTTTCTGGCCCAGTCAGTGTGGCTCAGTGGTTGAGCATTGGCCCATGAACCACGAGGTTTCAGTTCAATTCCAAGGCAGGGCACATGCCTGGGTTGCAGCCTTGATCCCCAGTGAGGGGGTGTGCAGGAGGCAGCCGATCAATGATTCTCTCTCATTATTGATGTTTCTCTCTCATTATTGATCTCTCTCTCTCTCTCTCCCCCTTCCTCTCTGAAATTAGTAAAAAAAATATCCTCTCTGAAATTAGTAAAAAATATATATTTAAAAAACCCACAAAAACCAAAAAACCCTGCTTCCTTATATTAAATTCTAACTACTTATTCCCCAATCCTAATACAAACACATACATATAAAAACATAGCCTTAACCACACCACCTCTTATATCCCCATAGGACACTAAGCATCTTCAGACCTTGCTAAACAACTCCTGCTGTAGGCTAAGAAAGTCTTGGAAGGATTTAGACAATACAGGATAAAATGGGTGTATAATGGAGATTAATCAATTGGAAGTTAGTTGGATTGGAAGGGAGATCAAAGGTAGGCAAGGAGACAAATTAGGGGCAGATGCACTGATGCTGGCAAGGGTTAGGGTGAGAACTAGGGTGGTGGCGGGAATAGACATGTGAAGAAACCCTAGGTTGTGTTGATTTGTTCAATTGAAAGAGGAAGGGAAAGAGCATTAAGTAAAATGAACTGGAAAATTCATAGTCCTCTTGACCTGAGACACTTGGAGACAATGAGAATATTAATAATAATCAATAGTGACATATTTCACGTATGTTCAAATTTCTTTTACTGTCCTCGATGTGAACTTGGCTTGGTAGTTATTCTAAACTTCTTTACTCGGCGAAGTGGGGGGACTATAATAGTTCCGGCCTTATAGGATTCACTAGTGTTTGAAGAGGTAACATTGGAACTGATGCCGGGAAATTCCTTGAAGCAAGTTTTATCAGTTCTTGTCTTTATTTAATTCTCAACTAATCAGCTCTACTGTTTCCTTCAACAATGTTGAATTAAAGGCTTCTAGTGTATCACTTTGGTTTTTTAATACCCCATGAATAATGTGGAATTATTGAGAAACAAAACAAAGGTTATTATGCAAATGTTTGAAATATTTAACATTACATTAAAGTAGTCTTGGGAACTGGAAAAATAACTACTGAAGTTGTACTAGCATTTTGTAGAGGCACAGAGTATGAAGAAGAAAAAAAGAAAATTTAAAAAGTAGAATGTATTAGAAGCAAATCAGCCAATGAATTCTATTAAGTAATGAATATTCAGATAGTATATTAATTTTTCTTGAGATACAATAGCCAAGCCAAAGAATTTGAAGAATTAAAAAAAAAAAAAGGAATGATGAGATGGACTCTAAAGTTGTGTTTCGAAATACCTGGTTTGACGCAGTAAGACAGATCTTCTTATTTTAGGCTCAGAACATAATTGTTTAAGCAGTTGATATGTCTTCATCTCCTTTCTCCTTGCCAGGACTCGGCCCCTGGCATGACTCCCAAATTCCAGACAGATTGGGGATAATATAATAATAGTGGTATTAAATTATAATAATATAATAATTTTGGTGTTAAATTACAGAAAGCGCCCTGTGCATTACCTCTCTCCCTTTCCTTCTCAGTCCAGTTGCCTGTGTTTATTAGTTTAATAAAATTCCCTTAAGCTGACACTTCCCAGTGGATTAGAACCATGCAGATTCACACCGATGCTCCTAAATAGAGGTTCTATCCTCAGCTTTTCCAAATCCTTGCAGCAGCATGACAAGGATATTAGAGAAGGCTTAACCCAAGGGGATACGAGGAAAGCTGGTGGCATTTCACACTTATGTTGGGCTTGCTGGATGACAGATGTTTTTTTTCAATCTCTCATATGAAACCAGTGGAGGATCCTTGAATTATCATAAGCTTAAAGTTTTAAAAGAAATTTGCTTTGACGCCAGTATTTACTCAGTGACACACTTGAGAACTAATAGTGTGTGTACGCTAGCATATCCATTGCATGGCAGCTGTGTTGTGTTGCTGAATAGTTTACTCGACTCTTCTAGAAAATGACATTTTCATGTCCTGAATGACAATACATCTTGTTTATACGGCATTATATCAGCCAAAAAATTCTGTTGGCTACAAATAAACGTCTTGACCATCAAGAGCCTGCCTGTTTAATGTTCGCCTCATTTAAACTAATTGTTTTTTTTTCCCTTTGCTCTGGGAACTGGTAGTTTGGTGTTTTTTGTTTTTTTGTTGTTGTTTTTTTCACTGATAGGTAAAGTGAGTTAGATAAAGGGGAGTGAGCTTAAGTAAAATACATATCAATTTGTGTCCCTGCTCTACAAATAATACTGGAAAATGTCTGGTAGGGAGCAGAGAATGACTTTTTAATTTTATCTTTGAATTTTAATTATGCATGCCATTTTTATGTCCCATGTCTTTATGTAACTAAGAACAAAGACATAGGTTCTGATCAGCCACTCTAATTTAACCTGGGCTAAAATAGAAGTTGGGTCATCTTTCACCTTCTCCTTGAAATTCCAGTTCGATTTGCTTTGAATTACTATAAAATATTTGTGCAATGATGTCACTGGTAATGACACTGGTATGTTACTGCATTTCGATTTGCTTTGAATTACTATAAAATATTTGTGCAATGATGTCACTGGTAATGATACTGGTATGTTACTGCATCTGTCGGTATAATCACGAGTTTTACCCTTCATTTTGTTCATGTGTTGTATCACAGTGATTGTGTATGTTGTACCATCCTTGTACTCCTGGGGTGAATCCACTTGATCATGATGTGTTATCTTTTTAATGTGTTGCTATATTCGGTTTGTTAGTATTTTGTTCTGTATTCCTCAGAGATATTGGTCTGGTGTGTGTGTGTGTGTGTGTGTGTGTGTGTGTGTGTGTGTGTGTGTGGTCTCTACCAGGTTTTGGTATCAGGGTTATGTTGGTTGACCTCATAAAATGTGTTAGGAATTAGTGCCTCTTCTTCATTTTTTGGAAGAATTTGAGAAAGATAAGTATTAAGTCTTTGAATGTTTGGTAGAATTCACTATTGAAACCAGCTGCTCTTGTACTTTTACTTTTTGGGAGGTTTTGGATAATTGTTTCAATTTTCTCACTGTTGATCGGTCTATTTAGATTTTCCAGTTCTTCATGATTCAGTCTAGGAAGCTTATATATCTCTAGGAACTTATGCATTTCTTCTAGGTTATTGAATTTGGGGGCCTATAGTCTTACATAGAATTCTTGTATGATCCTTTGTATATCTGTGTTGTCTGTGGTAACTTCTCCTCTTTCATTTCTGATCTTGTTTGAGTCTTTTCTCTTTTTCCCTTAGTGAGTCTAGCCAGAGGTTTATCAATTTTTACTAATTTTTTCAACTAGTCTTTGTTGCATTAATTTATTATTAAAGAATATTCATAGCAGAAGCAGTGTTTGATGCTAAACTATATTACAAGGATAACTAATTATAATTTTATTATATTTATTTTTATTAATCTTCACTCTAGGATATTTTTCTATTGATTTTTAGGGAGAGTGGAGGAGAGAGGGAAAGACAAAGAGAAACATTGATGTGAGAAAAACACATCAATCAGTTGCCTCCTGCAAGAGCCCCAACCATGGCCTTAGGCCGGGAAGGAGCCTGCAACCAAGGTAGGTGCCTTTGACTGGAATTGAACCTGGGACCCTTTGGTCCACAGGCCGATGCTCTAGTTACTGAGCCAAACTGGCTAGGGCTATAATTCTGTTCTTTTCATAGCATCTGTTACACACACACACACACACACACACACACACACACACACACGGTTTGTCGGAGCCAACTTGTACTGGTTCACAAAAGCCTATTGTTCAGTTTTCAGGAGTTTTGTAAGCTGCTTGATGTCAGAGAAGTAGCTTGAAATTTGCCGTGGTAGGAGTATGTCCACAATGGAAACTAGTGAATGCTACAAATCAAAGCCTTTAACATTTTTTCTTGAACAGCTGGTTGTCAAACACTTACCAGCATATCTGTACCTCAAGGTATTTCTTCAAATAGAATTAAGGGTTATTAGCATAGTATGAAAGTTCACATGATAAAAAGAATAAGCTGTTTTATATTTCTGTGTTCTCAGGGTTACGGAAAGACCGAAGAGGAGGGAGAATGTTGAAACACAAGCGCCAAAGGGACGATGGGGAGAGCAGGAATGACGCGGGGTCCTCTGGAGACATGAGAGCCGCCAGCCTTTGGCCAAGCCCTCTCTTGATTAAGCACACGAAGAAGAACAGCCCTGCCTTATCCCTGACAGCCGACCAGATGGTCAGTGCCTTGATGGAGGCCGAGCCCCCCATCATCTATTCCGAGTACGATCCGAGCAGACCCTTCAGTGAAGCTTCGATGATGGGCTTGCTGACCAACCTCGCCGACAGGGAGCTGGTTCACATGATTAACTGGGCAAAGAGGGTGCCAGGTAAGAACACTGAGATGGACTTCTTATTTTTTGCAAGTCAATAACCACGCATTTATGAACCAGCTTCGATGTCCTAGGAGAGAGCAGTAGCAGGAAACAATAGCTTATTGTGTAATTGGTCTCAAGGGTACATCAGAATTTGTTACGTTTTAGTGTCAGCACACTGTAATTCTCCTGGAAATTATGAAATAATGTTTTAAAAATATAGACGGTGAGAGACCTTAACCTGACATTATATTTAACCCATGTTAAAATTCACCAAAAAATGTGGAGTGGACACATAATAAATGCAGTTAATATTATGTGTTCACAGTGTCAAAATGTTTAACATTAAATGATCTATACATTTTTAGTATTGAGGACTTTTGTTCAGAAGACCTCAATTATTAATAAATAATTTTACCTTAATTTTTTTCTTAAGATCTTTGTGAACTAAAGAGAGAATAACAGGTGTCTTTACTGAATGCCCATCACTTACTCGACTCTCTATTCTTAATATTTTAGGGGAAAAGTAACACAATAGACCAATTAGGTTCTCACCCTGCTCCTGGGAGGAGCCTGCAGAAAGATGCAGTGGCTGAGTGACATTGGTCCTTCAGCTGATTCCCTCAGAGCTGGTGTTGCTCTGAACCTTGACTGCTGCTCTTGTTCAGGGAGAAGAACTCTGATTATTAAGGAAATATGACTAGACATCCTCCATGGCTCAACATAGCCATTCAGGAGCTAACGTAGATGAGTCAAAGCAAGAGGAAGTTAAATCTTTTTCCTGGGCATGTAGGTCAAATCAGTAATGGATTTAGACAGATTGTCTCATTTGGTTTCTTTGAATTGATGAAATCAATTACTACCTCTGAAGCATGGGATGCTTTTGATTAAACTAAATAAATGTGGAGTTTTGTACTGCGTTTTAGAGTTCACTGATCTGATATAGGCCAAGTGAACACACATCTGGCCTTAGAGAGTATTTTATGTATTTGCATATATTAACATATTACCATGCGGTTCTTTGAGTAAGCAGCCAGCAATGTTGTGATCCAAACTTGATAGAGGGCACCCATGTAGGTGGTAGAGTCTGGACTATATAGAAGTGTGGGGATTAACAGGCATATTTAGATATCTAGAGTCAGTCCTAATGGCGAATAAAAACTCTCAGCCACCTTTGAATTAAGAGTTTTATTGAGGCCTAGCCAGTTTTGCTCAGTGGATAGAGCATTGGCCTGCTGACTGAAGGGTCCTGGGTTCGATTCTGATAAAGGGCATGAACCTCGGTTTCATGCTCCCGGCCCTGGTGGGGGGCTTGCGGGAGGCAACCAATTGATGTGTCTCTTTCACATCGGTGTTTCTCTATGTCTCTCCCTCTCCTCCCCACTCTCTCTAGAATCAATGGAAAAAATATCCTCGGGTGAGGATTAAAAATAAGAATTTTATTGAGCACCTACTTACTTTAGCATTCTCATGTGAAGCAGATCTATAATAAGCAAATATTGGAATCTAAATATAATGAGGTTATAGATTTTATCTTAATATTTGTTCTTGCCTTTTTATATACTTTGGGAGAAGAAAAAAATTAAGGAATAATAATAATGGCCATATTCATGAGATCCAACTTTTGTTGCTATTAAACTTTATTGTACTATAGGTATATATTTTCCCTCATGAACTCTTAGCAGTATTAGTTCCAGAGCACTGCTGAACTCAAATACACATGTTAATAGTTATCAGTTGATTTCCATCATGACATTTTTGTAATTATAAAAATTTGAAAGGTATTTGGAACAACTGAAATTAAACTCAAACACATTACTAGTGGATAAAGAATTCATGACAATAATCTTCTGAATTTAAAAATAAAATGGAGACAGAAATAAAGGGGAGGAAAATATGTCCATGCTTAGCCATCTCATTGTTAAACCCAGAACAAAGCAAATTTATAGTAATGAGATGTGTAGCAAAACCACTCTATAACTTAATTATATTAGCTTAAAAGACTGGAATAATTTTAAAAACCTTAGACCAAACTATATCTTGTTATTTAATGGTTTAAAAAAATTATGAAGGAAAAAAGAAGTTATATGAATAAGCGTATATGTGTGCATGTGTACTATAAGATTACAGCTGTTGTAAATCAAAGCCTATTTGTATGACCAAGCGGAATAAAAATAGTCATTAATTTTAAAAGGATGAAAAATGAGAAAAAAATGTATCCTGAAAAAAATGGAAGATGATTGTCAAGCTTTTTAGAAAAATTGAAAAAGCACATGTTGAAAAGCTACCATCTGTCATTTAAAAAATAGCTCACATTGGAACTCTAATATAGATAATATTACATTTATATCATAATAGTTTGAGAATAATAATAGTAATTTCAAAAAGAAGGAATAGAAAATATCATTAGTAAAAAGAGTAGTAAGAAAGTGAATTCTAGAAGAACCTGGAATTAGCCATATGATATAAAAACCTGCAAAAGACATTTGGATAATCCTCAGAATGTCTATCAATATGACAGAAATTGTGAATTAACTTTTCTTTGGAAAAATTCAGCTATATCGAGGTAAAATTGACAAAATTGTGAGATATTGAGAGTGTACCTTGAAAAAGGATTCCCCCATCTAGGTAATTAACCCATTTATTCTTTTTTGTGTGTCTGAGAACAGTTAAGTTCTACTCTTCTAGTAAATTCCAATGATACTCTACAGGGTTATCACCTATAGTCATGATGTTTTGCATTAGATCCTCAGCCTGCTTTCATCTTACAGCTGCAAGTTTGTACTCTTTTACCAATCTCCCTCTATTTGCCCCATCCCCGAATCCCTGGCAACCATGTTTCTACATTCTGTTTCTATAAGTTGGGCTTTTAAAAAAAGATTTTACATATAAGTGATACCATGCAGTATTTATCTTTCTCTGGATTATGTCACTCCATATAATGCCCTCAAGGCCCATCTATGTTGTCACAAATGGGAGGATTTCCTTCTTTTTCATGGCTGAATAATATTCCATTGGATGCGTATATACCAGATCTTCCTTATCCACTCACTCATTGATGGACACTGCTTGTTTCCATGTCTTGGATATTGTGAATATGCTGCAATGAACATGGGAATGCAGTTATCTTTTTGATATCTCATTTTCATTTCCTTTGGATATATACCCAGAAGTGGGATTTCTGAGTAACATGGTAATTCTATTTTTAATTTTTGAGGAACCTCTATGCTCTTTTCTATAGTGGCATCAGGTTACATTCCTACCAACAGTGTACAAGGTTACCTTTTCCCAAATCCTCACCAACACTTGTTATCTCTTGCCTTTTTTGATAATATGCATTTTGTCTATTCTGTTTCCTTACCAACATTTTATAGAAGGTTCCCTGTGTGCTACCGAAGATTGTGTATTCCGCTGCTGTTGGATGGAATGTTTTATATATGCCTTTTAGTTGCATCTGCTCCACTTTTATAAGTGGTTTCCCCATCACAATTACAACAGTAGAGTATTCTGAATTTAACTATACATTTACCTTTACCAGTGAGCTTTATATTTTCATGTTTTCTTGTTACTAATTAGCATTCTTTCTTTTCAGCTTAAAAAACTCACTTTAGCATTTCTTGTAAGGCTGGCCTTGTTATACATTCCTTCAGCATCGTTTGCCTGGGAAACTTTTTATCCTCCTTCAATTCTGAAGGATACTTTTGCAGGTAGGGTATTTTTGGTTGGCTTATTTTTTTCTTTCAGTGCTTTGAATATATTATTCCACTCCCTTCCAGCCTGCAGTTTCTAATGAAGAATCTGCTAGTAATTTTAGTAACAAGTTGCTTTTCTCTTGATGCTTTTATGATGATCTCCTTGTTTTTAACTTTTGACAATTTAATTATAAGGAGTCTCAATGCAGGTCACTTTGGATTCATCTTTTTTGGAACTATTTGGGCCCCCTGGATCTGGATGTCTGTTTCTTTTCCTAGGTTTCAAAGTTTTCACTCATTTTTCTCTGAATAGACTTATCTCTCTTCTCCTTCTGGGACTCTGTAATATAAATATTTGCTTGTTTGATGGTGTCTCATAAATCCCTTAAGCTCTTTTAACTCACTTCTATTCTTCTTCTTCTTTTTTTTTTTTCTTCCTCTGATTGGGATGAATTCCACTACTCTGTCTTTGAGTTTACTGATCCTTTTTTTCTATTTGATCCAGTCTGATATTGAACACTTCTATTCAACTTTTTCAGTTTATTGATTGTAATCTTCAGCTCTTGATGTGTTTGATATGCTCTCAATAGCTCTTTAGTGAAATTTTTACTTTGTTCATTCATTGTTCTCTTGACTTTGGTGAACATATTTATCACCATTATTTTGAACTCTTTGTCATGTAAATCACTTTTGGAGTTTTGCCTTGTTCTTTTGTTTGGAACATATGTCTTTGTTTCTTCATCTTTGACTCTCTGTGTTGGTTTGGTTTCTGCACATTAGCTAAAAGAGCCACTGCTAGTCTTGATGAAGTCTTCTCATGTGAGAAGTAAACCTAACCACTCCACTTGGCCCAAGCTCTTAGTTATCTTTCAAATCTTTGTGATTGTGCAAGTTGCCCTCTTTGCTTTTCATAGCTCCTAGTAGTTGAGGGTGTGCAAAATACATAATCTATCCATTAATGGGGACTTAGTTTTCAAAGAGTTAGAGTCTTACATTTTAATTTATTATTAAAATATACATGGCGAAACTCATCAATAAACCAGCATCATTTAGGTGAATGTCAAAAGAGGAAGACTATATAACAAAAGTTGTTATATTTTTAATTTCTGCATCACACTCAATTGTATCATTAACTGGCTGATTGTTAGTTTCAGTGGCAATGAAAGTACATTTGCTTTTTTTTATCTCTCAGAAGTTTGAATTGTCACAAAACCATTACTTTGACTTATGAAAAATTATGTCTTTTCCAAAAATCACCATATTTGTACATACCTCAAAGTCAATTTCATACTTCAAGTTTGTGTTCAAGGTCTATATATTTTAGTACATATTTGGATAAATATCTAGCCCTGGGCTCTATATTGCCTTTTAAAAACAGAGAAGTAGGAGTTTGATAGCCTCATTGGCACGGGTACAGATTCGGAAGGGTATGGTGGAGCCGCTGGCCTAGGACGAGGGAGAAATGGCAAATGACAGTTGAGCTCATTGTCATGGGAAGTATGCTACTTTAACCACTTCCTCATCTTTTAGTGGCAAACGAGATGGTCTTTCTCTCCTTCCCTTCTCCTGCCTATGTCCCTAGAGCCCCTTTCTTTACCCCGACTCCCCACTATGTTACTTTGGATTCCTTCTTTGTTCAGTTTTGGCCCCAGGAGGAGAGGATCCCTTTTGGCTGGACGTGCCTCCTACTATGCTCGAGCTCAGGTTGCTCAGAAGCTTCTTGCATTGTCTTTGAGGATGCAAATTTGTCTTCGCCATTCCTGGGCTCAAGGCTTCTTCTGCTCCCATGTTCCCCAGGGATGCAGTCATTAGCTTCCTGACTCTAATACTCATCCCCATTATTCAAATTAGCAGTGAGCCAAGCATAGGAAATGCTTGTTGAATGAATGAATAAATGAATGAATGAATGAATGAATGAATGAAGGGTGACTTTTGAAACTTCTGATGTTAAGAAATCTCTGAGCCCTGTTAGAACTCAGTTTTTCCAAACAGAAAAAGTAATCTTCAAGGCTGTAGTGTTACCCTCTTGTACCTCTCTTTTTACCTACCTGCTGTTCTGACCTCTCTAGCAGTTGTCTTAGGGAGGCTCTTTCCAACCTTTCTTTTGTGAGGAGCAGAGCAATATCCAGAGGCATGTATGGAACTTGAGTTCTGAGGACTTTAAAAGGTTTTAACTGCCTTGCAGCAAGTTAGTTTCACTTAGCAAGTGGAATTTAAAACTTAGAATGGGTAGGGACAAGGGGCCAGAGAGAGGGCACAACTTCTCAATGTGGGAATTGGGAGCATCTTCAAGGGACACATTCTATTCTGGGAGGTTCCTGCAGATTTCAGGCACTTGGCAAGCCTACCCAGTACTCTGACTCCCAACCTGTAATGAGCCCAGCGAACCCTGCTCTCAGGCTGTTGTGGTGTCCCAGCCTGTTTCACTGCGGTACGGTGATGAAAGAGAATGTGACATGAGAGCATGGGGGGCATCCTGAAGAGATGACAGATGCATATGTTTAAGGGTCAGATTTGCAGTTTAGATTTTGCCTCCATTTTATAATAAGAGCCTCAAGACTGGGGTAGAGTTACCCTACATCATTGGTGGCAAGCCCTCTGAGCTGGCAACGCAGAGTGTCTTTGGGGTGTTCCATTTCCAAGTAACCGCTGCCTGGCTTTTACTGCTCCTGAGGAAGCTCTGGTTGGAACCCAAGGAATGTGACACATACTTGATTTTTCTTTCCCACAGAACTTTGAAGCCCTATAGATGCTTTTTGGCCTGAAGGCTACTAATTCTTTTCTAATCTCGAGGGTATTTGAGAAAAATGCCCCACCTAGGCTTCTCTGCCCTGCCCCCCTCTCTCTGGGGTCTGTTTCAGTGAGTCTGGATTCGGGCCCCAGAATCTGCCTGTTTATCATGAGTGCAGTGGACAATGTGTGGTGCTGGGTGTCCCCAGGGCAACCTGCGGGGAACGTTGGCCTGTGGCTCTGCTATTTCGTGGGGAATTTGGCATGGAGAATGCCAGCGATTTTTAGCTACATATGTGTTAAACAGACATATTACTATCGAAGTGTGTTGAAGTAGGTTGAATTGTGAGCCCCCTCCAAATGTGTTGGAATCCTATCCCTAGTACTTCAGAATGTGTTCTTATTTGGACATAAGGTCTTTATAGGGGTAATCAGGTTCAAATGAGGTCATTAAGGTGGAACCTAATCCTTATAAAAAGGGGAGATTTGGACACAAAGAGACACACCCAGAGGGAAGATGACTCAGGGATAAGATGGCCATGGGATGGAGTGGCCCATCTCTAAGCCAAAGATAAGGATTGCTTTCGAACCCCAGGAACGGGAGGAGAGAAGGGAGGTTCCTCCCCAGAGCCTTCAGAGAGAGCATGGGTCTGCGGCACCTTGATCTCAGACTCTGATCTCCAGAACTGAGAGAGAACACATTTCTGTTGTGTTAAAGCACCCAGTGTTTGCACTTTGTACGACAGCTCTAGGAAATGAATACAAATTATACCCCAAATAAAAAGTGTTGTAATTTCGAGGCAAAAGAAATCAGGAGCTTTTGATTTAAAGAGGAATGTTTGGCTTACCTAGCACAGGCTTGGCTAATCATTTACTCCTGGATATTCTCTCCTTTGCCCACCCAAGTGGTTCACTGAACTTCTGGCCTTGAAGTTGATTTAGAACTTCAGCAGTTCCACACATCTACCTGGCAATACCTTATAAAAAAAATGAACTCACCGAGGAATGTTTTCATCTGGCACTTTAATAGATTCCCCTTTTCCATTTATATCTTTGATCCGTTTGAATTCATCTTGCTGTACAGTAGGGGGTGTGGCTCCAATGTTGTTCTTGTACAGATGGCTGCGCAGTTGTTTTAACTCCTTTCACTGAGCAGCATCCTACAGAAGTGTTGTTAAGACTTCTTGTACAGTTAACCTTCTGAGTTTACTACCTAGTGAGAGCTTTTATATAGAATGATAAGTATGACCCATTGATTATGTTTGATTATTCTTCCCAATTCTGAAATAAAAAAGAAAATTAGTAATTTATTCTCAAGTTATAAAATTTGCCTGATATATATTAATGAATATATAATGTGATTAGCCTGTTCTGTGTGTGTGTGTGTGTGTGTGTGTGTATGTGTATGTGTGTATCAAGTCTCATGTACTTTTGCTTCTTATTTCTAAGATTTAAAAAGTTCGTGCTAATAAGAGTGATTTATCATTCAACATTAATGGGACAAAAAATTTCTTCCCAGGACAGAAAACGGAAATATCAGGCTTCCCTTCTCTCTTTTCCCAAAATTGCATGGTACTGCCTTTGATTCAGCTATTTTGAGTTCTTGTTTTCTCAAATTATGTGCTTGGTGTTCCCTAATATGCAAAAAACCCCCAAACTTTTACACTTTTCCCCCTCCAATACTTGTTGATTGGCTTGTCAGAAAATAACGTTGTAAAAAATCTTTAGTATATAAGTGATTGTGAAAACGGGAACAATGGTTATTATTAACCTAGTTAACCAATTTCTGATTTGTCTTGACTGTTTTTAATAATTGGAACTTAAAGATCTACCCGAGAAGCCACATTTTTTAAAAGGATGTATATTCTGGAAATGGAGAGTAGTGATGGTTGAACAACAATATGAATATATTTATTGCTATTGAATTGTACATTTAAACATGTTTAAAAGGGTAATTCTATGTTATGTATATTTTACCATAATAAAAGAAGGAGTACAATATTTTATGTAAGAAATATGAAAAGGAACTAGGCAACACATGGCAAAAAAAAGTAACAGATAAGATGACTAAATTCGGAGGCCTTTTTTCTCATCCAAAACTTTAAATTTGATTTTAGATAGGAATATAAATATAAACATATTGCAAGAAGATGAATTGGGGTGGAATAATGAAATAGAAACAGGTTATACCTTGGGCTCTTATAATCCTTGTTATTAAGAGTACAAAGAGTTTGATTATGTAACAGTTATTTAATGAGTTCTTCCTACATGTGAAGTACTGTTCCATGTGTGGGAATATACTGAGGAACAAAACTGGCAGAATCCCTGCCTTCAAGGAACTTCCATTGTACTATTCTAGTTATCACCAGAGAAGAGGGAGAGCAGTTATGGTTTACCCGTTTTACAAGCAGTAGCTAACTATGTCAGACTCTGTTGTGAGCATTTTACCTGTATTGACTCAGCTGAGTGCCTTTTTGTCCCCTTTTGTGGATGAGTAAATGGAGACAGAGAGAAGTTAATAGTAGAATAGTTTAGTATCAGGGAAATGTTCAATTCCAGAACACTTTCCTGTAGGAAGCTCTTAAAATAAGCTAAAAAAGTGATTGCACATTTTTTAAGAGTTGTGCTATTTTATCATTGAGTTTTTAATAAAACCTCTCCACTCCCTCTCCTGCCATATCACATAGATATAAAGAAGGTCTGTATATTACAATGATTTAAGAACATGACCTGTCTTTGGACAACCTTGGCCATAATAAGCATTCAATAAATATTGGCTAATATTATTTGTTTTGTATTTGGTTTAATACATTTTTAGTTTGAAGTTATTGACATAATTAACTTGAGTCTTACTTTTAAGACCATTATGTAACCTGGCATTTTGCAAAATTAGGCTAAAAATCACTTTTTAAAATGCATTTTAAACATTCAGCACATGTGTTTCTCTTTATTTGTGTTATGTGATCTGTCTTTATGCTTTTATGCCTTTTTTCTCAAATAATCTTATTGCCACTAACCAAAACTAATTGAAATTTGTTTGCTGGAAGCTTTTTGATTAATGCTTCGATTTCTTCCATAGTTATTGGCCTTCAAAACTAATTGAAATTTGATTGTTGTTTCTTTGCTTTTGTTTTTATATGTTGTTACAATTAAGAAAAATCATTTCTGAGTTATATCAGCTCTGGTTAATTTTTCTAAGTAAATAAAAATTTGAGATTTTGGCAACATTTAAATGTTTTGAGCTATTCTGTAAGCTTAAAGTATTTATACATCAAATATTTTAATGAAATAGGAAAGAATATAAGAAATAATATCTGGCCCTAGCAGGTTTGGTTCAGTGGATAGAGTGCTGGCCTGCAGACTGAAGGGTCCCGGGTTTGATTCTGGTCAAGGGCACATACCTTGGTTGCAGGCTCAATCCAGCCGGGTGAGTGCAGGAGGCAACCAATTGATGTGTCTCTCTCACACCGATTTCTCTCTCTCTCTGTCTCTCTGTCTCTCTCTCTCTCTCTCTCTCTCTCTCTGTCTCTCTCTCTCTCTTTCTCTCTCTCTCTCTCTCTCCCCCTCCCACTCTCTCTAAAAATCAAAGGAAAAATATCCTCTGGTGAGGATTAACAAAAATGAAAGAAATAAATAGTATCTATTGTGAAGAAATCCGATTATGAATATAACTATTTTAGGATTAGCATCAACTACATATAACCACAAACCCCCAAATAGTGGTTTAAACAAGGCAAAGCTTATTTCTCTCACACATGAAATAAATTCGTATAGCAGTAGAGCAGCTCCACAGTCAAAATGACCTGAACTCCTTCTGACTTTCTATCCCCTATTCTAGCCCAAGGTTTCCATTCTCAAGGTCAACTCCTGGTCCAGTGTGGCTACAGGGGCTTCAGTAGTTGCAGCTGCACTACAGGCCACAGGGAAGTGGAAGAAGGGAAAGTCAGTAGAGACACCCTTTATGATGCAGCAGCTTCCTGTAAAGATCCTTACTCAGCACTTTCTCTTATATCTCCAAGGTCAGAACTGGCTCCATCTGACTGCAAGGCATGCTGGGAAATAAAGTCTATAATCTATGTACTTTGTACCTAATATAGAATCTGAGTTCTATTAATAATAATAACAGTTGAATGGAAATTTGGTGAACAAATAAGAGTCTCTACTACAATAGTGAGCTTCAAATCATAATTTGAGAATTGGATACCCTCTTGAATGAATATTCTGACTTAACAAATGCCAACATATATCATAGATAGATCATCATTTAAAAAAATAATCAGAACCCCAGAAAACAAAACTCAATCAAAATCCATATTGGGAAAAAAAGGCACTATTTACTAAGTGTACAAATTTTCTGCAAGGTATGTGTGTATGTGAGTGAGTGTGTGTGTGTGTGTGTGTGTGTGTGTAAGAGAGAGAGAATGTGTGTGTGGTTAGAGAATTTCCATGCTTCTGTAGGGGATGCTCCTTTAGCAAGAAGAGTGGAATGGGGTGGAGTGGAGAGTGAGCAGGGCTGTGGGCCCAGACTGGTTCTCTCATGAGCTCCAGAATCATTCTTCTAAGTAAGTCAATGTAACCCCCTCTCCCCGCCCGCCCCCTCCGCCAAGGTCTGAACTGGTCATCTTGGGACTGAAATGTTCAGCAGGAAATGCCCCCTCTTCAACCCTCGCCTTCTTGGGTGTAGAGCTTGGCTTGTTGCTTCCATCTTTGTTTGAATCGCTCCATTAATCAACCTTAGTGAAAGATCACTTCATCACCTGTGAAAGCACAAACTCTTAATTGTTAGGAATCACTGGTGCGGCGCACACCTTTTCCCACCCAACAATGAAGTCAAATGCTGATTTCTCATGAGTTTTCCTTTTTGTAGAACATGTTTCTTAGGCTAAATAATCATAGCCTCTTTTCTAGTCTCTACCCTCTCTCCTGAGCTTATCTTTTCTCAGACGGTTCCCCATGGCAGTGCTGTGCTTTGGGTGGTTCCTATTTGTGACCAGCTTTTGAGGGACTTGCAACCCTCAGCGGTAGCAAAGTTGGGCTGGGGTATTCCTGGAACATGGGTGGTGAGTCTTGGCACAATATCACAATGTGTCTCAACATTTTTTTATTACTGCCTCCCATTAGAAAATTTTAATTTAATTCAATTTAGTGAGAATAATTAAATACCAAGGATAAGATTTCATCTGGTAGCTTGAACTTTGGAAGACCACAAACCATGTAATATATACGCTTTTTTGATTCTCCAGAACTAAGTTTTGCTCCCAAGAGATAATGATTGCCCCTGATTAGGATACTTGCATTAATATAAGCTGTTCACTACTTCATATGAGCACAAAACATTGAAGTATATGTCCTACACATGTATGAACTATGTTTTCAAATGTTTGAAAATCCATGGAGCCAGCAGACTTTAAGTTCTTTGGGGCAGACATTTTAATCAGTATGCTTACTGTTGTATCCCCAGTGTCTAGAACAGTACCTGGAACATCATCGCTCTGACATCATAGCCAATGCCTGTGTGGTACTTGATCCCTCTGAGCCACTGTGGGATTCTGAGGGGCAATTGCCTTGGTTCTCACTAATACTCTTTTCTGCCCTCAATCCCTTGTGTTATCCTCAAAAAGATGAAACTATTTTGGAAGCTGAAGTTTAGTCTCTTCCACAAGACATAAAAGAAACATAATTTCCTTTTAGAAGTTTTCCCCTCTGACTACAGCACTCTCCACCTTTCCTTTAGAGACACCTCTCTCTGGAGCAGGCTGCCCAGCTACCACTTTCTGCTGGAGGAGTTCTCTTAGGACTGGTCCCACAGCAGCGGCACTGGCCACAGGGTTTCCCAATCCTTGTGGTTTCTGTTTTCAAGTTTAAAAATGCTGCAAGTCCCAAGTATAGTATTATGTGCCAAAAGTGCCTCTACCTGATGATGCTTTTCATCGTCAGGGTAAACTTTAAGTTTTAAATGCTTGCTTTCCTACATTGAATCTTACAATAAAGTGAAAAAACTTCCATTAAAAAACACCACCCCACAAATGTCAAAAGTATGCTTTCCAATGAAAGTTGTCCTTCACCTCTACTTGAGCGACTCTATTCCCGTGTTAATAATGCTGCTTTTCTCAAAATATTGTCGAAGACATTCTAAAACGTCTCTCAGCTCCAGCTTGGGAGCCTCACACATCCTTATGTTGCTGTTTTTATGATCCTCAAAGTGGTATAAGGGATCCAATTAACCAGATTTTCATTTGCATAACAATGGACCGTGATAACATATTTTGTTCATTTTTTGCTCTACTGTGTATAAATAAGTGATTTTCATAACTACTTTAAGTTTAAACTATATTTTTTACCACGTGACTTAGTAGCCAATAACCTAGGTGAGGTTAAGCAAATAGAACCTGTGGAGAATTCTGAATTAGTCAATGCAGAGAATCCTTTTGTCTTGAATGTTCATTACAGTTGAGTGATATTTAGAGTAACTCATCGTGGTTATTTGCTCAAGGTTCTTTTGAGGCATTTTTAGTTGAATTAGCACTAATTCCATTTCTGCTACACTTGTGCCCACCCCAGCCAATTTGTATAATACTGGACATAAAATTTTATCATAATTCCTTTTGTTCAAGACAAATTTTGAAATCAGCAGATTGCCATTTTCTTTCCAGGCAGGCCCCTGAGTTTGGATTTTCAGAAATCAAAGTTGTGGCACCTGACAGTCTCTAGTTTTATGATGATCTCTTGATTCTACTCATTATGATGTGGGCAGGGTCCTCTAGCCATTTATAGCTTGTTTGGAAATCAATACGAAATAAATTAGACACATTCTCTTTCAACCCCAACCCATTAAACCACTAGGTGTGTTAATTCAGGTTAGGAATCTGGAGAGTAGGGCAAATAATCTGCAAAGACAATTCCTTTACAATACAGTTTAGTTTTTTTCCTATCATAAAGGGAGTAGCTCATTAATTATGAAATTGTTAAGATGCTTGATAGTGTGTCATCGGTACCTCCATTTAGAGAGAAATGTTGTTTTGGCAAGCACTCTGTTAAAAGTCAACCTAGGAAGTAAATCATACACTGTTGCAGGACTTTTTATAAAGATGTAGAGACTGGACTCTCATTGTTTAGGAGTAATAGATCTTAGTCTCTAACTATTTTCTTAATTTTGTGGTAAATACAGGCTTGTTAAAAAAATCTAATTGATAAGGAAGTTTACAAATTAAGAAGCAAAACTATGTTGTTTTACTTCTTTAATACTACTCCCTAGTAGATAAATATTGTTGAAGAGTTTTATGAATCTGTCTAGATATATTCTAAGCATGTTCACATGTACACATAATTTTTTAAAAAATATGTGTGTTTTTTAATTTCAGAGAGAGGAAGGGAGAGGGAAGGTGGGATAGAAACATCAATGATGAGAGAAAATCATTGATTGGGGTTCAAGCTGGCAACCCAGGCACGTGCCCTGACCGGGAATTGAACCCTGACCTTCTGGTTTATGGGTCGACGCACACTCACTGAGCCACACCCAGCCAGGCCACATGTACACATAATTTACTTTTATACAATTGGGATCATATATCATCTGATCTGAAACTTGCTGTTTTTCACATAATCTACTGTGACTGTCTTTCCAAGCCATGATGTATATCTCTAAGAAATTTTCTAAACTGCTATAGTTTTTAAACATTTTTATTTGTTTAAATATATGTATGTGCAAATTGATTACTTATTTCTTCCACCTTCTAATTTTTTTGCTATCTTATTGCTTTAAGATTGTTAAGATTTATAGTTACTATTCTATAGTTATAAAATATATTCATGATTTATATAAAGTTGATTAAACAACTAGCATGCACAACAATAGTGTGTAAAATACTAGTTACTAGAATTACACAATGAAGATCAAAGAATAATTATGAAGCATAGAGGACTTTTATTTTAGATTAATATTTCTTGGATTTTTTTCTTTTGATTAGAGAATAACCTTAGATAATTTTTCTAAATGGGTAGGAGGGGTTGCAATTTTCCCATCTCTCATATTTCCAAAAAGTTTGCCCTCATATTTGCTAATAGTTTGACTAAGTATCAAATTCTAGATTTGAATGATTTCCCCCCTCCTCCCCTCAGAACTTTGGAGATACTACCCTATTGTGTTTTAGAATCAGTTGCTGCTAATGAGAAATTCTGATGTGTCTTATTTCTTTGAGGTCACCTGGCTTTTTCTTCTATTATTTATCCTCTGAATGATAAGACTTCTCTATCATGTCTCTTGTTGTGTTTCTTTTGTTTAATCCTGTAGGTCTTCAGTAGGCCTTTCCATTAAAGTCTCATCATTCTTCAGCTTGGCAAATTTTTCTTCTGTTATGTTTTAGTTTTCTTCTTCCCCTTATTATCTCTATTCTCTCCTTCTTGAAAATCTTTGATAGATATTGGATTCCCTATCTCTGCCTTCCATGTCTTTGAGATTATTTCATATTTTGTCTTTTTCTTTTCCCACTACATTTAGAGTACTTTTGCACTCAAGGACACCACTTCTTAGATCTTCAGTCATGTCAATTTTATTATTATATTTGTTTAATGTCTAGTTTTCAATTTTGGGAACCATATTTTTAATTTTTAAGAATTTGTTGTTTTTATTCTGCTTTAAAAAAAAACACCACCCTACTTTTCCATCCCACTATACCTAGAAAGAATGCACTCATCCATAGCTGATTATGAGTAAAATAAGTGCAGAATGTGATGGGGCAAACATTTTGTTACTGTCCTCCTCAAGTATCTTAGATGTCCAGATTCATTACCCTCATCAGCACCCCCAAGTTCTAGCTTCATTTTGCTGACACTATTTGTAGTGGGACCAACAATGCTCTAATCTATTTCATATTGTCATCGCATTCTTAGTCTCTCTCTGGCATCAAAATTCCTGGCAGGAACATTTTTCCTTCAGATCACCCACAGTTTTAGTCTTGTTTTGTATTTCCGTATTTAGAGTGTGGTGAGAAAAATAAAGGCTGCAGTGGGGCTTGGGGGTGGGGTGGGGGGATCCAATCCCATTATACTCCCTTTTCCTTCCAATCTTCTCCTGTTTTATGGATATAGACCTCTTTGAGAGCAGAGAAGTTTTAAAGTACTCTTCTAGTCCCAGAATGATTTCTATTTTATTTTTTTACGGCTCATTAATTCTGTTTAGTCATCTTTTGTCTTCTCTTTCTTGCTCTCGGTTTTCCTCACACATCCATGCGGTCCATTGTGGTCTGTTTGTAGTATTCACATTTATTAACATGAGTCAAGGTTGGAGCAGGCAGCTGATCAGTGATTTTACTGTGGTTGTGGGAATCTGTTTCTTTCCTGGGCCACCCTATGTGGTTCTGGGTCAGTGGATAGATCATTTTTCCTCCAGCAAACCTCCAGGCTGATGGGTGGAAGTATTCAAGGGGATGGGCTGGTGCCAGGTCATGTTAAAGAAGACTTCCTCGGTGTGAGGTTCTGGTCAGAGCTGCCTCCTTGACTTATTTCTTCTTTTTTTCTGCCTACAGTTGAGATCTAGAGTTTCTTAATCTCTCTCTGGCATCAAAATTCTTGGTAGGAAGCTTTTTCATTCAGATCACCCACATTTTTAGCAAGAAAAGCTCAGATCCAGGTTTATTGAGTGAGAAGGCAAAAGGCACAGTTTTCCAAGCTGTCCTGAATGCAGTTCTTTAACAAAAAACCCTGGTAATCACTCCAGTGTGCTTTGTGTGTATGCAGTTTTGGCTTCTTGGAAGAACCCGGGTTCCTCTGGTGGGCTGGGTTGTGGTTTCCTCTCCTCTAATTTGTGTGACAGTCCATCCCATCTGTTATCTACCAGTGCACATGGGCGTGCTCTGTTCCTCTTCTTAAACCAGAGCCCCTATGATTTATTTTAAGTAAGATTTAATATTTATACAGACTCATGAACTTTATTATTCTACATAATTAGTGTGTTGGTCTATAGTCAAGCTCGTATAAAACTATCATAAAAAACCAGAGTTTATTTTCATGTGGAAGGAAGAAACAAAATGAAACTCTATATTTCAAGATGCTTTGAAATGTTGTGTGTTTTTTTTTAAATGAGCTGTTCAGATACACAGCAGGCATGAGCCCATGCAAGAGAATGGGGAATGTGTGTAAGTGTGTGTGTGCGCGCATGCACACACACACACACACACACAAACACACACCGATTTCTCCGTGTCTCCCCTCATCTAACTATTCCAGCAGACTCAGGCAGCAAAGTGGTGGGCAGTAATGTTGCCATTTGCAGTGCCAGTGGCTGTGGTAGGATTCTGTGCAGAAGGAGCCAGCCTTGTCAACAATAGCACTACCAGGTTGAGTCAGCAGGAAGTGACTTTCCCTCCCACTTACCTCTTCTCTTGCAGCAGACAGTTCCCCTAGACAGCAGTGGGGCAGCTCTGCTGACTTTCTTAGCCTGTTCCCACTGTGAGCTACAAACTCCTTAGACATTTTGTGCCATTTCAGGATGCTGGGGCTCAATGCAATTGAACTAAACTCATTGTCTCTCCCCACTGTCCCAATCCCGTTCTCTGCTTCGTTGTTGGTGGCACTTTTCCTCCTTATTTGGCTTTTCTTTTAAAAAATACCGAATTGTTTTCCCTAATTTTAAGTTAATTTATTATTTGTTCCCCTCCTATTATTACAGTTCCCCTCTTTCTAGACCAGCCGTGGGCAAACTACAGCCCGCGGGCCGGATCCGCCCGTTTGAAATGAATAAAACTAAAAAAAAAAAAAAAAAAAGACCGTACCCTTTTATGTAATAATGTTTACTTTGAATTTATATTAGTTCACACAAACACTCCATCCATGCTTTTGTTCCGGCCCTCCGGTCCAGTTTAAGAACCCATTGTGGCCCTCGAGTCAAAAAGTTTGCCCACCCCTGTTCTAGACACATTGCTATTGTTCAATCCCCACAGTCCCAGACTCTTAGACAAGTCTCTTTGCTGGCCTTCTACCTTCTGGTTGCTTCTGCTTCCTATTAGTTCTACCTGAGAGACTGACCCAGAACATGGGTCTGATGATGACTAGATTCGACGCTTCCAAGGCTGAGTCCCTGTTTGATTCCCTCTCTGCCCCTACATGTTCACCACAACACTTGGCATTCACTAAGTAAGTAAGGTTAAGGCAGGTCAGTGACAGGTAGCTAATAGGAGGTGGCGGTTAATGAAGGCTTGCTTTCTTCTGTCACTACTCTTTCTGTCCTTTGTCCACCACTGTCCTTCAGCATCTCTCAGGCTTCCTGTCATGACATGCATGGCCCAGGACACTCGTGTGTAAGAAATACTCCCATCTGCAAACTTACATTTTGTGAAAACAGACCAAACTTTGTGGGGAAGCAAATCCCTTCAAGGCTGTTTCTTTCTGGGCTTCCTGAAGATACCCTGGGGATGGGGCAGGTACAGCCCTGGCCCTGACAGGAAGTTGGCCCCTTCTCTTTCTAGAAGGCAGACCCATGCTAACGGAAGACGTGTTCTGTCGGAAGTGCCTCAGATCTCCTCCAATTTATACTCGAAAGGGAATTTTTCACAGTTTACTATTAGTAATCGATTACACAGGGCAACACTGACCAGCTGACCAGAAACCCTGCGCTTCTGCACGTAGGGCAGCCAGCCCCTTGTGTTGGTTTAGCGATGCTCCTTTGTTCTCCTCACACTCTAGGTCCCTCCCAGTGGTACGACTTCCTGTTCTGGCGAACTCACTCTGTTTCCCTTTTTCTGTCTTTTCCCTCACCAATCTCTCCCCCTAGAGCAGTGATTCTCAACCTTCTGACCCTTTAAATACAGTTCCTCATGTTGTGACCCAACCACAGAATTATTTTCGTTGCTACTTCATAACTGTAATGTTGCTACTGTTATGAATCGTCATGTAAATATCTGATATGCAGGATGGTCTTAGGCGACCCCTGTGAAAGGGTCGTTCTACTGCCAAAGGGGTAGCGACCCACAGGTTGAGAACCGCTGCCCTAGAGTGTCCATCTCTGCTTTCAGATCCTCCAAAGCAAGCTTAAATGCGACTTTTTCTATGACATTCCTCAACCTCATCCTGACAAAAATCTTTGGTTGCATTTAGATATTTGTTTATATTTTTATTATAATATATTTCATTTATACCAGATTTTTGTGTGTGTGGATATGCCTTAGTCCTGACTCAATGTTTTTCAACCATTTTTGTACTCCATGTAGTGCCTAGCATAGTACCTTGTACACCATAGATAATCAATAGATGCTTGTTGACTAGATTTATATTGAATTGGCATCATTTGTTTGTTCTGTAGAGACTCTAATCTAGGGGAGAATATTGATAGCGAAGTTGTAAATGTGGTTTATAGTCTTCATGGAAAAACAGATGGTAATAACAACCGTAAGATTATCTCATTTAATCCTTCAACAACTCTATGAGATAGGTATTTATTTTCATTTTACTCAAAAGGAAACAGGCTAGAGAAGTTGAATAATTTGCCAAGAATACACAGCTGGTAGAACACAGAGCCACTGTGTTCTGTCTGTGTTTGAGTGTATGCTGGTTTATTATTTTCTGGATTGTAAACAAGCTAAAGAATACATCTGGCTTTTCAGACTACTCTCATTTTGATAACTTGGCTTACCACTCTGCAGGGTCAACAAGGGTGCATGAGCTAGCTCTGGGGGATATCAGGGAATTCCCCTGAGTGGCTCCCTGTACTGAGTGTTTAGGAGACACAAAGCTCTTACTATGTTGTCAATGTCATCATTTCCTGAGTACCTACTATGCTCCAGTATCAGCCTCACAGGTCCTCTGGTCTTCTTGTTTCAACTATGTTAAAAGCAGGTGCTGAGAAGGTCGTTGTATAAGTTCCCATAATTTTCCAAACGCTTTTAGAAACAAAACACAATTTTGGAGGAGGGCCAATGAGTGCATCTTCATGGTAGAAAGTGAAGCTTTGCACACTGTAAACACTCAGCAAATGTTTCCCGATTGGATAAAAGAACTGGAAAAGCAGCTCATGGCTTTCTTGATTCACCCATGTCTCATGGTCCCTTCCTGTTTCCCCAGTTCAAGTTCACATCAGATACCTTGTTCGGTTGTTTGTTTTGTTTCCATTTTCACTATTGATTTAAAGCAGAGGTTGGCAAACTTTTTCTGTAAGGGGCATATACTAAATATTTTAGACCATGCAGCCTCTGTTGGACCTGCTCACCTCTGCCATGGACACACCAGCAGCCAGGGATGATGTGTCCATGAATGTGTTCAAATCAACTTTATTGAAAAAATGAGGGGCTCGCCTGAGCTGTAGTTTTCTGAGCTCCGATGTTAAGCAAAAGCAAATGTACATGCTATCGTGTTTGATTCTGTGTTTCCTATACTTGTCTAAGACATTTTGGGCAGGAAATGTCTAAATTAGATGTCTAAATTAAAACCATCTAATTTAGTCCCTGAGATAATGATGGCTAACACTTATTGAGTGTTTTCTACGTATCAGGCATTTTGCTGAGCGATTGGCATGCTTTATATTATTTATAAAGCAAGAACTGTTATTACCTCCATTTAAACGGGGGGGAACTGAGTCACAGAGAGCTTAGCCCGCCGGAGTTCAGGTGAAACTGACATACTGATACCAGAGGTCTTATTACAGAATTCACGAACAGCAATATTGCTAATAACAGTATTATACTAAGAGGGAAAAGCCCGGGACTTCACTCGGAAATCTGGGCTCACATCCCAACTCCATTTTGTGGCAAATTAAATGAACACTGAGCCTCAGTTTTCCCACCGATAAGAGGGACTAATTACAAGACTTGATCGGTCGACCTAGGTGACTGCTGTGTGGATAGAAGGCTCTCTGAATGTGCTTTACGAACTGGAACCACTGGACAGTTGTCAGTTCTTAGTTTGACTTGACATTGGGATGCATCTTAGTCTGTTTCCATGTAAAATGAATGATTTTAAGAGAAGCAGTGAACGTGTGAAACTCTAAGAGGTTTGTCAGGGTGTTGACACCTGCGGCCAGCTTCACTGGTTTTCTCCTTGCTCTCTCCCTGTGCTGGGGCACTAACCTTTTCTGGTTGTTTGTTGTAACTGAATCTAGGCCCAGTTCTTCTGTAAAGGAGCAATGTACCAGTCATAATCTTCTTTGCCCTGCTGAGTGAGATTTTTAAAAAATTATATATATTTTTAAATTCAGAAAGGAAGGGACAGAGAGAGAGAGAGAGAGAGAGAGAGAGAGAGAGAAACACCAGTGAT
Source organism: Myotis lucifugus (assembly GCF_000147115.1). NCBI lineage: Eukaryota > Metazoa > Chordata > Mammalia > Chiroptera > Vespertilionidae > Myotis > Myotis lucifugus. Next base: position 345,251 of record NW_005871453.1, on the reverse strand, counting down.
CAGAGAGAATCATTAATAGGCTGCCTCCTACATGCCCCCTACTGGGGATTGAGCCTGCAACCTGGGCATGTGCCTTGACCAGGAATTGAACTGTGACATCCTAGTTCATGGGTTGATGCTCAAACATTGAGCCACACCAGCCAGGAGAGTGAGATGTTTAAAAAGGGCTTTTCCTAGATTGCTTAGGCTGGGTGGACAGGGGGGTGGGTAGAGATGAGGCCAAAGGGCATATAAGACATAGTTAGGTTTTGACAAAGTTCAAATTTGTCCTAATTTAACCAAGTCTTGTCAAACATTGACTTGTCTGGCACAGTTGTGAGGCACCATCCCCGATCCCTTCCATCCCTCAGCACAGCCTCTGCCAAATGTTAGCAGCTTACTCACAGGGCACGAGTAGCACACATCTCTCCGCTGAAAGGAGCTCACAGTCAAAGAATGGAGGCAACTTCGAATGCTGCTCCTTTTCCACGCAGGAAATTCCTTTACATCATCGTGCTTAGTAAATTGCCCGTTTATTTTCCCCTCCGTTCTCTCTTATCATCTCCTTAGATAATAAGTCTTTATCTAAAACAGGAGTGGGGGTCGTCCAGCCCTTGGGCTGTATAAGGCCCTCAAAATCATTTCGTCTGGCCCTGCCAAGGCATGAGGGGTGAGTTAATGAAATGTTTTGACCCAAAATAGCAGGCTAATTTTTAAGTTGGTAATTTTGTATGGCCCTCGAATGATGTTATAAATGTCCAAATGGCCCTTGGCAGAAAAAAGGTTCCCTGCCCCTGATCTAAAGAGATAATAAAAGTCTATACCAATTTGGTATATTAGTCAGAATTCCCCACATAGATGAACCAGTGGGATCTGTCATCAATCTATCATCTACTTATCATGTATCATCTACCTATTATCTATCTATCTATCATCTATCTATCTATCTAACTATCTATCTATCTATCTATCATTATCTACTGAGCAATACTTATTTTTAAGGAATTTGGGCCACAAGAGTGTGGGGGCTGGAACTCCAAAATCTGTAGGGCAGGCCAGCAGACTGGAGGCTCAGAGAGGGTTCTATGTTGTGTTTTGGCAGACTTCCTTCTTAGGAAAACCTCAGTCTTTGCTCAGAAGGCCTTCCACTGATTGGACCAAGTCCATCCACATTATGAAGTGTGATCTGCTTTATTCAGTTTACTGACTGTAAATATTAATCACATCTAAAAAATACCCCCCAGCTACTTCACCACTAGTGTCTGACCATACAACTAGGCACCATGGTCTAAGTCAGTTGACACATAAAATGAGCTATGACACTTGGTATTGATAACCTGTCATTATATCCATTCTATAATCTGAAGTAGATAAAAATGCTGGTCTTTCTGAATAACGCAGAGACCAATGAGCCTCTTCTGAACTCCGCAGGCACCGCGAACCTTTGCAGTGTGCTTGGCTCTACAATTCACTCACTACTATATTCTCCCACGGCTTGGCCTCAGGGCTATCATATCACACTGATTAATTTCAAACAATGTTGTTTGTCAAGGATGGGGATGATGTGTATATTATTTTTACCAGCCTAAGAATTAAAAGGGCTCTTTCCTTTTTTTTTGAGATTTTGATTTTTTAATGCTCAATAAAATGAGCTTCATTCTATTACTTAAAAAAATGGGAATCTGAGGGTCGCCTAGAGAAGAGTGATTGTTATTTGATAGCATCATAACCTTGTTTTCACCTAAAGCTAAGAAATTCTGTTCCACTGTGAGATCTTCGGCCAAGTTATATTACTATCTATATTAATTAAAAAATAAAACAGTAAATCAACCAATCAGTTATATTTTAGTGGGGAAGGGGAGTTTAATACAACACTAAACCAACTATTCAACTTAAAATTTTCATAGTGGATTAATTTAATCAATTGCTCATTTTTTTAAGAAAAATTGGCATCCATACTCAAAGAACTTTTTTCTTTCTTATTTGAATTCTTACTTTTAATCACTGGAGAGCATGTTCTGATTGAGTTCAATTATGTGCTTGAAAGATAAGAGGAGACAATGCTAATGAATGCTTTCATGATGATCCCAGAATGTGAACTGGTATCAGTACATCCAACAGGAATTTACCCATTCTTAGATTGTTTTTCTTTTCGTTCCTGCAGCATTTATAGTATGTACATTTATGCCACAATCTAATCTTCATGAATTCTGATAAAGCTGGTCTTAATGCAAATTTATTTCTTAAAATAGTCTAACAATGCATCAATTTTAAGGTACTTCAGGTGTTACAAGGCATGAAATTTATTCAAATAGATTTACATGAATATTTTTATTGATTTTAGAGAGAGAGAAAGGGAAAGGGATAGAGAGATAGAAGCATCGATGAGAGAGACACATTGATCTGCTGCTTTCTGCACAACCCCCTGACAAGGATTGAGCCCACAACCTGGGCATGTGCCTTGATCAGGAATCAAACCAGGGTACCTCTTGGTTCATGGGTCGATGCTCAACCACTGAGCAACACCAGCTAGGCATGAATATTCTACCAGATGTCCTTCCATCCTTCCAAACAAAGCCGGGGCTGCAAGGGAAGCCTGGGTCCCGGATGCATGACTTGAGCAAGGGAAGCCTGGGTCCCGGATGCATGACTTGAGGAAAGCCTGGGTCCCAGGTACCAGAAGGGCCAGCCGGGGGAAAGAAGGCCTTCTCTTGCATGAATTTTGTGCATTGGGCCTTTAGTATGTTTAATAATGGTTACAGTGAAGCTATTCATGGTTGTGTTAGGTACTAAAAACAACTTTTATATAAATATCTATATTTTAGAGTTCTTTGTAAAAATTTAAATAAAATCTATTTCTAAAAGGTTTGATGGGGCAATTCCTCTTAGAAAAGGTAACACAATTTACCACAGCATTTATACACAACTAGAGGCCTGGTGCACGAGTTCGTGCATGGGCGAGGTTCCTCAGCCTGGCCAGCAATCAGGGCCAATTGAGGCCAGTCAGGGGGAGGGACCGCAGGAGGTTGGCCAGTTGTGGGAGGTTGGCTGTGGGAGCGCACTAACCACCAGGGAGCACAGCTGCTGCATTGAGTGTCTGCCCCCTGGTGGTCAGTACACCTCATAGCTACTGGCTGATTGTCCAGTCGTCTGGTGGTACTGGTTGCTTAGGCTTTTATATATATAGATTCCAGCTTTTAATAAGCATTCAAAATTTATGCCCTTTCTGAGGTAAATAAATAATTTAGCTGCAGTGTGAATAACCCCCAGAACTAAAAATAGACGTTATCAAATATGGTCTCTCTGAGGAGTAGGAGTAGGAGATATTAGTTTTTTATTTGTAATTTCTACACTATTTGAATGTATACTTCTATATGTGTGATAACTAACAATATTAGCTAAAGGTTTGTCTTTTCAAATACACAACTGAGCATAAAGTAAAAGGCAGTAATTTTAGATATAAAATTATAAAACTTTCAAATTATTTTCATGTGAATGAAATTTCCTCCCTTTTATATAACTTCAGAAAATGATAAAACCTATCTATCTTTTAAAAATTGAATCCTCCCAGCTTTATTGAGATATAAATGACATAAGCTTGTGTAAGTTTAAGGTGTACAATGTGATGATTTGAAATATTGTGAAATGATTACCATAGTAAGGTTAGTTGACACTTCTATCACTTTATATAATTACCTTTTTTTTGTGGTGAGCACATTTAAGTTCTACTGTCTTAGCAACTTTTAAGCATACTATAGTCAGCACACTGCACATTAGATTTCCAGAACTTATCTTAGAACTGGAAGGTTGTATTCTTTGGTCAATATTTCCTCATTTTCCCTACTCCTCAACCCCTGCTAACCAACATTATATTCTTTGTTTTATTCAACTTTTTTAGATTCCACATATAAGTCAGATTATATAGTATTTGCATTTTTCTGGCTGACTTATTTCATTTAACACAATGCCTTAAAATTCATCATTGTAGTTCAAATGTTGGGATTTCCTTCTTTTATAGGATGAATAATATTCAATTATACATCCTTACACAAAGACACACACACATACACATTGTGTATGTATAAAACATATTGAGTTTAAGCCATTTTGAGCATTTTGAGTTAACTTCTTTTGTGAGTGATGGAAGACAGTGGTCCAGTTTCATCTTTTTGTATCTGAATATCCAGTTTTCCCACAACTATTAGAGACTGTTCTTTATCATTGAGTATTCTTAGCTTTCTTGTCAAATATTAGTTGCTTAAATATGCATGGGTTTATTTCTAGCTCTTGATTCTGTTACATAAGTATACGTGTATATTTTTATGCCAGCACCATACTGTTTTAACTACTGTTTTTATTTGTATTATAGTTTGAAATCAGGAAGTAAAATCAGGAATATCTCCAGCTTTGTTTTTCTTTCTCAAGACTGCATATTTGGGATCTTTTGTGGTTGTATATGCATTTTAGAATTTTTTTTCCTATTTCTTTTAAAAATTCCACTGGAATCTTGATAAGGATTGCATTAAATGTCTATATGGCTCAGATCGTATGGACATTTAAACAATATTAGTTCTAATTTATGAACATGGGATGTATATCCATTTATCTGTTACTTTCTTCCATCTCTTTAACCAATGTCTTATAGTTTTCAGTGTTGAGATCTTTAACCTCCTTGACCAAATTTATGTCTAAGTATTTTATATTTGTTTGTTTATTTGCTTATCTATCTATCTATCTATCTATCTATCTAATCCTCACCTGAGGATATTTTTCCATTGATTTTTAGAGAAAGTGGAGGAGAGAGGGAAAGAGAGAGAAAAATATCAATGTGAAAGAAACACATAGATTGGTTGTCTCCTGCATGAGCCCCCACCAAGGAGGAGCCTGCAATCGAGGTATGTGCCCTTGACCAGAATCAAACCCAGGACCCTTCCGTCTGCAGGATGACGTACTATCCAATGAGCTAAACCGGCTAGGGCTATTTTATTTATTTATTTATTTTTAATTTTTTTATTAGTTGAGGTATTACAAATGTGTCCTCATCCCCCCCACTAACCCCCAACCTCCCCCCCGCCCCCGCACACTCATGCTCCCATTGCCCTGTTGTCCATGTCCATTGGTTTGGCTTATATACGTGTATACAAGTCCTTCGGTTGATCTCTTCCCCTTACCCCCTCCCTTCCCTACTTTCCTTCTGGGGATTGATAGCCTGATCGCTGTTTCTCAGTCTTTGGATCTGTCCCTTTTCATCAGTCTATGTTGTTCTCTATAATCCACAAATGAGTGAGATCATGTGGTATTTATCTTTCTCTGACTGGCTTATTTCACTTAGCATAATGCTCTCCAGTTCCATCCATGCTGTTGCAAAAGGCAAGAGTTCCTTTTTTTTTTTACTGCAGCATAGTATTCCATTGTGTAGATGTACCACAGTTTTCTAATCCACTCCTCTGCTGATGGGCACTTAGGCTGTTTCCAAATCCTAGCTATGGTGAATTGTGCTGCTATGAACATAGGGGCGCATATATCCTTTCTGATTGGCATTTCTGGTTTCTTGGGATATATTCCTAGTAGTGGGATCACTGGGTCAAATGGGAGTTTCATTTTTAAATTTTTTGTGGCTGCACCAATCTGCATTCCCACCAGCAGTGCAGAAGGGTTCCTTTTTCTCCACATCCTCTCCAACACTTGTTGTTTGTTGATTTGTTGATGATAGCCATTCTGACAGGTGTGAGATGATAACGCATTGTCGTTTTGATTTGCATCTCTCGTATAATTAATGACTTTGAGCATGTTTTCATATGTCTTTCGGCCTTCTGTATGTCCTCTTTCGAAAAGTGTCTATCTAGGTCTGTTGCCCATTTTTTTATTGGATTGTTTATCTTCCTTTTGTTAAGTTTCATGAGATCCCTGTAAATGTTGGAAATTAAACCCTTATCAGTGGTATCATTGGCAAAGGCTATTTTGTTTTTAATGCAATTGAAAATGAGGTTATCTTCTTACTTCTTTTTTATAAGAAATATTTTTTCTATTATAGAGTGGATAACATAAGAGCTTTAAAAATAATCAGAAGGACAGTTTTCCCAATCTGTATAGTGCTATTGCCTAGTTAATTACACATAATTCTTTTTGCAACAGCTATTTTATTCAATATTGCTTGCCTGAAGTTGAAAGATTCCAATACTGTACTTTTATTTCTCACATTTGGAAAGAGTTCTTGGGGCGGGGGGCGTGGGATGGGGAGGGGAGGAAATAGCCCTTTAGTTGGTTGGTAAGTGATGGGTTGTCCTGGAATACACTGCTTGCTAATTTTACTAGACAAGAAAATAAATCCAAATGGTTAGCCACATTCCAATTTGTATTCTTCCTTCAAAGTCCTCCCCTTTTGCATCTTGGATTTCGACACTCCTACACACCAGTTAAAGCACTTGTTAGAGGGTTCAAAAGAAATTGTTGCAATTAATTTTCCAGTCTCTTCTCGCTTTGATGTGTCACTATAATGCTTTGAATAGGTTTCAGTCTGGCCCCTGTTCAAGGACAATTTCATGCCTTGGAGGAGGGGGAGAAGCAATAAAGGAAAGACTATATATTATTTTCTTAAATAGGAGACAAAAACTATTTTTGTCTAAATAATCTAAAACATTTTTTTCTAAATAGATGGCAAAAATAGATAACTAGTTGGCACAGTTAACTACTACTGAGATCTTTTCTCTTTGGGATAGCCATTAAGGACAGAATTAGGCCAGCAGTCTGTACATCCAACATGTCTAGGTTATCTTGCCCAAAAGAAATTCAGATAGATGAGCATTGCAGACTGGAACCATCTGAAGTTTTAAAATGGCTGCAGGTGTCTTAGTAGGAGACTAATTTTATTTTTTGATGATTAGAAAGAATGACCAGACCATGAACTCTAGCATTATGCTTCATTTCTCATGTCCTGCACAGTTTGTTCTAGCTTCTATTTGTGGCTGTACAGTGATGCTAGTCTTCTTGTTCATTTTAAGGTTCTTCTTTACAAACTTGTTTTTCCTCCTCATATTGCCATTCCAAAAGAAATGACTCATTTTCAGGAGTGGGTAAGAAGGGAAAGAAATGATGAAACAGTGATCTGGAGGAGTTTTTTATTAATTTTTAGAAAATTAATTTATTTTTAAAAATTATTTTTAAATATTTTTAATTACAGTTTATATTCATTATTATTTCATATTACTTTCAGGTGTACAGCATAGTTGTTAGACAATCATAGTCATACTATTGTAATAACTATGTATAGTGTCAGTTGGGTGCTGAAATATCAAAGGGGACACTTTGTAAAGTATATGATTATCTTACTCACTTTTTAATAACCATCACCTAGCTCAATAAGCGTCACCTAACAGGCATTTGGCCAGTTTTGGTGGAGCTGAATTGAATTTATTCTTAGGGATAGCCATTAAGGACAGAAATAAATGACAATAAAGAAAATAGTATTACAGAAACTTTCAATCTAAGAGAAATATCAAGACTATCATTTTTATATTCATATCCCGAGTTGTTTTATTTTTCTCATAAAACAAATCCATGTTTCAACATAAGGCATTCCTTAGTGACAGACCAAGGGCAATAGAATGGAGTTGAGAAATATGTGTCTATTGTGTCCATTAAAAAGTCTGCTGTGAAATATAAACCTAAGGATATAAAAATCATTCTAACTGTTCACACAAAGTTATTGCTGCTGCTCTAATTTGAGCAGCTTCAATAATACTGAACTCTAAAAATTCAGATGTGTGCAATATCTGAATTAATTAATTCATTAATGAATTAATTGATATCCTTTACTCCTTCAGTAGTCACTGTTCTTTTCGCCACCTGGTTCCCCAGGAGCCTGACCATTTGTCATTAGTCTAAACTCTTCACGGTCATATTGAACATGTCTTCTTCAGAAAGGATCCTCTGTCTTTGATCAAATGTAACCACAGCTAAGGAGTTCTGTAGTCTTTCCCAACAAATCAGATGTGTTTTCATCCTCTGTATATTTTTGAACTTGAATTTAACATTATATGAATTCCTTTATAGTTATAAATGTATTTACATGGGTAACCCTGTTTCATCCATTCACTGTGTCTAATTCATTAAATACAGATTCATGAGCTGCTTACCAGGTCAAAGTTGGTAAAGACGTAAATATGATTAAGGCAGGGTCTGTGCTGTGCAGGAGCTTACAGTCTGATGGGCAAGCTAACATGGAGGCACTGGAGCAAAAGAGGGGGTGAGAGCTGCGACTAGGAAGCCATGGAGACCTGGTTCGAACCCACTTTACCTGTCCTCCTCGGCATGTTACATGACTTTTTTCTTTTTAAAGGCTTCTCTGTTTCCTTACTGGTAAAACAGGTTTAACATAAAATGCTTAACCCCATGAGTAGCATTTATTTTTATTATTTATTTACTTATTTTTATTTAAATATATATATTCTTTTATTTATTTCAGAGAGGAAGGGAGAAGGAGAGAGAGAAAAACATCAATGATGAGAGAGAATCATTGATTGGCTGCCTCCTTCATGCCCGCCTTGAGCCCGTAAACCCAGCATGTGCCAGCGACTGGAATTGAACCTGGGTCCCTTAAGTCCACAGGCCAAAGCTCTATACACAGAGCCAAACCAGCTAGGGCCACGAGTAGCATTTAGAGAGTGTTCATAGAATGTCTAGAACAGTGCTTACCCAATAGAAATAGAATTCAGGCCACATGTGTAACTTAAAATTATCTAGGAGCCATGTTAAAAAAAGTAAAAAGAAACAGGTAGAATTAAATTTAATGATATATTTAATTTTTTATATCCAAAATATCAGCATTTTAACATGTAATCAATATAAAATATAATCCATAAAATATAAGCTATTTTTCATTCTTTGTCTTGTATGAAGTAGTTGAAATCTGGTTTGTATTTTACTCTTACAGCTTCTCAATGTGGATGTTAAAATTTTCATGGATGATATTTGATCTCTATTTAGATTTCATACATTTTAAGGTTGAAAAAGAAGATTAACATTCCCAAGTTTTTCTAAATTCACTTAAAAGTATTTTGATAACTTAACTGTGTGTTTTTAAAAAATTTAAACTAATGAAAATTAAATAAAATTTAAAATTCTGTTCATTATCACACTAACCAGTTAGGTGGCCAGTGGCTATCCTTTTGGATAGCACTGCTCTAGAATGACAGCTCAGTATGATCAATATTGTAATGCAGGCATGAGCAGAGAGCTCTGGGGAGTTAAGAAAGGAATTTTTAAAAATATATTTTTATTGATTTCAGAGAGGAAAGGAGAGGGAGAGAGATAGAAACATCAATGATGAGAGAGAATCATTGATCGGCTGCCTCCTGCATGCCCCACACTGGGGATCCAGCCCGTAACCCGGGCATGTGCCCTGACAGGGAGTTGAATCCTGACATCCTGGTTTATAGGCGGATGCTCAACCACTGAACCACAATGGCCAGGCAAGAAAGATATCATTGAAGTAGCCCTTGAAAAACCAGTAGGAACTTACTAAAGAGGCAGAAGGAGAACACTCCAATTTGATCTCTTGCAAGTATGTGAAATAGCAAGAGTAGATCATTTAATCATGTAACAGCCTCTTTCTGAATGCACATTATGTGAGGTGCATGGGGCATGTGCTGGGACTTCGAGTAGCTTAGAGCGTTAGTATTATTCGTGCACCCATTTTTCAGAGGTGGATATGGGTGTGCTCCTGGGTGTGCCAAATGCTGTTGCTCTGTAGCTCAGATTTCAGCTTGTCAGCTTCAAGATTTCCTATGAAGAAGATTTTTTTGAGCTATAAGCAAATTTGCTTTGCTTCTTCATTTTCAGTGGAAAAAAAAACACACCTGTTGTTTGCTGTTGTTTTGTTTATTATTGCCTGTGGTTGGCAAAGATAGCATGGCCCACACAAGGTTTCCTTTGGCATCTGGTCATCTATTCCTGCCTTTGGTTCTTTTCCTGCAACACCTTAGGTAAAGGTGGGAGGGGCTGATGTTCTGTCACCTCCTGGTATGTTAGCTTGTCCACCTGAGACAAACAGAAGATGATTTACATTCAGGTGACACATTCCTGCTGCTGGCTAAGACCCTTCTAGAGTCCTCAGCATGCTGCTTCTGTGCAGTTCTGAGTCCCTGCAAAGGATTAAGTAAACTCCCAAATTTATTGATTTCTGTTCAATTGACTCTGTTTAAATTTTGCCTACTGCTTTGTTTTCACCAACTTTCTAAAGATTAGGGGGAAAAATCAAAGAAAAAGAAACAATCAAACCAAAAAAAAAAAAAAGAACAAAAACACAGACAAGAACAGCTTGGTATATTTAGAAAGATTCTCAAGACTATTCTCTATAAGATAAATGTCTACTCTTTAAAATATTCAGTAAAGGAGATTTTTGCTGCCACCCTCGATTGCGTTTTTTAGTATCTCATCATCCTTCTAGTTATAGGAAGGTTTTCCTAAATCTAATATGTATGTCTGTTTCCTCATTGAATGTCTTTAATATGGCTAATTATCCTCAGTCATAAAATTGTCTTTCTGAGAAATATGAGTTAAGATGAAATAAAACTTTTTATAGAAAGCTAACAAGGCCTTCAAACTCAACTATTAGGAAATAAGTAATATATCTAAGCAGAATTCAATTTGAGAACCAAAACACTAGATATAACAAATTTGGTAATCAATTCTGACTTGAAGCTAGGCTAAAATCTGTATGTGGAAATGCAGAATTTTTTACACAAAATGACATTTACTTCTATAATTATACTCTATCTGTGCTGCGTAGGCAGTTTACAGTCCACCCTTTGTAGTATAATCTGAGCACTAGTGGGTTACCCTTTACAAGGATTATTTCCATGATTCTACTTCTTTATCCCAGAGTTGGGGATGTTTTTCTTTATTAAATAAGCTACTTCATGTCTTATAGAAATATACTGTGTTTGTATCACCCTTGTTTCTACAAATTATTACATGCTCATGTTAAACAAATATTTAGAAAAGTTTAAGTTCTCTTGTCTTTTATCTTACATTAACTCACCTTACTTGGATATTTTGAGACAATTGTTGAGGAAACAACAGGGACCCTGAAACCTGAATTCAAGGCCTGGTTCCTCATGTAATTTTGCAAAAGTAATTTAAGCTTGTTCATCTTTCGTTTCTTCATCATTTTAATGGGAGATGATAACTCCTACCTCAGAGGCTGATATGAAATAGTATATCATTGTATGTATAAACATCACACCATTAAGCACTAAACAAATGAAACCTATTAGTTCACATGAGCATATGTGCGGCTCACGGTGGCTGGGTTGCACTCCCGTCTGTTTCTGTGCCGGGAGGAGGTTTGTGCTACGGATTGTCATCAGGGACTCTCCCTTTGAAAACGATCGTGATCTACAGATACTCTGAATGGATCTTCTGAAGGAGCTGTCAGGTTCAGATATTGGCCTTATGCTATGTAGAGTGGGGCAACACTTATAAGCTTTTAATGGGGGCATCTATCTACCCTTGGACGTTAAATATACTAAGAAGTTAATTCTCTTGGTCAAGTTACTCTTTTCTTAATTTCCAAGCGTGTGATTTATGCGTGTGGTACGGTGGGAAGAAGAGGGCAAGCATTGCCGTCAGATGCAGGTGAGAATGTGTATAGTATGAGTGTGGGGTGCCCATTGTTTGCCTCCATTACAGGGTGGGACTGGGGAGAGATGTGGGAAGCACTCGCCTTGGGCACAGAATTTGAGACAAGTAATCTGGTAGCGCATATTTAAAAATCAAAAGTAATGCAAAACTCCGTGATGAACAAACTGTCAAAATTTGAAGCAGAGCCATTTTTCTCCTTTTTTCCTATGTGTTAGAACATACAACAGCTCAGGGGACAAACAAGCTCTCGCTCTTCCCCTCCCCGCATATAACCATTTGTGTTTATTTAAATCTCTAGCTCTTCTGTGCCTATGGGTTTACCTTAGGCATAAAAGTGCGGAGAAGGGTTTGTATCAACAGGATTATAAAAGTGAACTTAAACAGGTATACAGCACATTTTGTGGAAAAACTAGTTTTTATTCTTTAGAAGGCCTACTTTTACAAAACTCATTAGGTATATGCACAAAGCAAAACAATTAAAGTGCAGATGGGTATGAAATGAAAAAAAAAATGTAGGGTCCCTTCCTGCCAGCTTCCCTTCATCTCCTCATTAATGGAAACCACTTCTGACCAGTTCTACTTGTGGCCACAGACATATTTTAATGGATTTGCCCGTGTCTCTCATTCTTGGTTTATCAACTTCAGGCAGAATATCTTGCTGTGAAAGATAAAGAGTAGAGATCATATGCTCTATTCCAGCAGTTCTCAACCTGTGGGTCGCGACCCCTTTGGGGGTCGAACGACCCTATCACAGGGGTCGCCTAAGACCATCGGAAAACACATATATAATTACATATTGTTTTTGTGATTAATCACTATGCTTTAATTGTGTTCAATTTGTAACAATGAAAATACATCCTGCATATCAGATATTTACATTACGATTCATAACAGTAGCAAAATTACAGTTATGAAGTAGCAACGAAAATAATTTTATGGTTGGGGGTCACCACAACATGAGGAACTGTATTAAAGGGTCTCGGCATTAGGAAGGTTGAGAACCACTGCTCTATTCCTTCCCCCTCCCCCTTCTCCACCTTTCGGTTGCTGTTTCATGTACAGGTGTCCATGCATGTGCATGCTCTTGGGTCCTTTTGCCTGGCAGGCTTTAGGTCAGGACGAAGATAGGTTAGGGTAGCTGCCTGGCCCATCTCCCCTGCAGGGAAGGATTTGCACCCTGGAGCCTTTGCCTTTTCCAGGCAGATCACTTACATTTCCGCTGAGACTGCTTCTCATCCTTCAGCTTGGGTGTGAATGGGCTTGGTTGTGAGCAATGGTTCTCACACATCAGCCTTCTGCTCTGCTTCAGTCATTCATCCATCAGTTTCTCTCTTCCAGGAATTCGCCAGCCTTTGGTTGGTTGGTGCCATGTCCCACCAGTTGATAGCACTTTTAGGATTTGTCCCTTTTGTATTTTGTAATTATTTTTAATAGGCTCTTAGATATTTAGTATTAATTACAAGAAGTAGACCATGTTTATCTTGTACACATCTGTTGCTTTGTTACTTGGGTGTCACATAAATATGTATAATTTCTTCCCCAAATAAGACTGAGAGTACAAATAAATATCTGTTTTGTCTGTTGTTTAGGTTTAATTGTGGGACCAATGGAATTAAGAGCTTAAACTTAAGATAGTTTTAAATAATGTGTCTGTATTTATATATGTTTCCAAGAAATCAAATCGATCTTTCTTTCTTCATTTTATTTTCATAACAATCAAATAAGGTATATTACTCAGAAATTTTACCAATACTTTTTATAAAACTGAGGCCCTGGATGACAAAGGCACATTTTTAAAGATTATATAGTGTCTTGGTAAACACCTCCTCTATAACAATAATAGCTTCTCTCTTCTGGAGTATTCTGATGAATTTTCTACCTGTGTCTTCAGTTCCAGAAAAAAATCATAAAATGAGATTCTTGAATTAGAATGCATTCCTTAATTCTTTAGGTCAATGTAGAGAGATTATCCAGTCAATGTGAATTAAGTGGAAATATTTTTATTTGATTACTAATTTATCTGGACCTTGTCTTCCTAACACTCTTAAAAATAAAGTTTAAGGCCTATTAAACAGACCTAGTGTCATCAATAGTATATTATCTTACTCAGTTATAAATATTGTCTACTTGATAAAAATATTTAAAAATCTTGATCAAAACCAAAATTATCTAGTTCAATTTAATAAGTGCTTTCATTAATATAACCTATGCAATTTTTATTACTATTGTTTTGTAATGTTTTATCCCAGAATTAATTAAAAAATATAATAGGGATCACATCATGGCATTGCTAGTTACCTCTACACCTAAGAAGTACTTAACTTCTGAAGCATTATAAAATTATTAGAGGCCTGGCACATGAAATTTGTGCACAGGTATGGTCCCTAGGCCTGGCCTGCAATCAGGGCCATTTTCCCCAGCTGCAGGCAGCTGGTCCCGCCCCCTGCTGCCACCCACCCCCAGTTCCCTATTTGCCATCAGGCGATCGGAGCCTGCCACCTCGGGGAAGGGACTGAGAGGTTGGCCAATAGGCCCCAATTGGGTGATTGGAACCTGCAGGCTGGGGGCAGCTTCTGCGCTGAGCGTCTGCCCCCTGGTGGTCAGTGTGTGTCATAGCGACTGGTTGCTCCACCGTTCAGTCAATTTGCATATTACCCTTTTATTATATAGGATTATATTTAAAGCTATTAAAGGTTTAAATAGTTTGCATGGGGCAGTGAAAAAAAAAACCAGTGTTAACACAGAATGAGACTTGGTCACCAATATTTTTCTGAGATTGAAGTAATATCCAAAATACACTGAGTGGCCAGATTATTATGACCACCTGACATTTGTAGGCAAATTAGCTATAATTTTGCGCTGAAGTTGCTAGAGGGCCAGATCATTATAAATGTCTGAATAGCACAACATGCCTAAGTATCATTGCTGATCAAGTTCATCCTATCATGTTGATGGCATATCCCAATGGAGATGGCTTCTTCCAACAAGACAATGTGCCATGCCACGGTGCTCGTATTGTGCAGGAGTGGTTTCAGGAACACGAGGGAGACTTTACCTTGCTTAGATGGCCCCCACAATCACCAGATCTCAATCCAATTGAGCATTTGTGGGACGAAATTAAAAGAGCCATCAGGCAGCTGGTTCCACAACCATCAAATTTCACAGAACTGTACAGTGCTATTCATCAGACATGGTGTCAGATTCCTCGCATCACCTTTCAACATCTCGTGGAGTCAATGCCAAGAAGAATCTCCGCAGTATTGAAGGCAAAAGGTGGCCCAAGGAAGTACTGATGGGGTGGTCATAATAATCTGGCCACTCAGTGTATATGTGGACCAACTAGAGGTCTATATCGCTGAAACTATTGAATCCTATTACTTTCTACCTAGATTCAATTAATATATTATGACCTTATTGTTCTCAAATAATTGGCTTTGCATGACAATTAAGTAAAGGGATTATTTTGTGCATAGTCCCAATATCTATATTAGTTTCAATATACTTTGATAAACATATACAACATTAATATTGAGAAATTGTATTGTTTCTATTGGAATTTAATTGTTTTCCACTCATGCTTTGTGTACATGTGTTAAGAATGGGGGAGAATACACATCTATTGTATTAGCATATTTGTATGTGTGACATTGCACACTTTTTCTCCTCAGATTTGTGTATTTTTTCCATGTACACAGAAATATCATCTACCATGTAAATGTCCAGCATTTTGATTTGTCTATATTTTGTGACTCCAATTAGAGCATCTTTCATTTTTTTATGGTTGTCTTGTCACCCCACCTACACGGAGAGCTCATTGAAGGCTGAAATCATGTCTTATTCATTTTTCCCATTATGCTTAAATGTGTTATTGTTATAAAATATACATAACATCCAATTTACCATTTCAACCATTGTAAGTGTACAATTTAGTGGCAATAAGTACATTTGCATGATTGTGCGACCATTACAGCTGTCCATTTGCAGAACTTTTCTTCATCCCAAACAAACTCTGTACCCATAAACAATAACTCCCCATCATCTCCTTTCCCCTATAGACCCTGGTTTCCGCTAATTGAAATTGTGTTACTGTGAATTTGACAATTCTAGGTAGCTCGTAATCACACAGTATCCTTTTGTCTGGCTTATTTCACTTGGCATAATGTTTTCAAAGATCACCCATGCTGTTTATTCATTTTTACACCCTTATATTATTTACAGTGCTTTGCATACAGAAGGTAAAAGAAATGTTTTTTGAATAAAAGCATAAGAGCAAAAAAAAAAGCAGCATGTCATATTCCAGGGATATTTAAGAGGCTTTCCTGGTGGCAGCGACACTGTAGCTTAGCGTTCAGAAGAAAACTGGAGGAGATGAAGCTGGTGATGTGGGCAGGGCAGAATGAAACATGTTGAATTTCTGGAAGTGTCTGGGTTTGATTCTGTAAGCAGTGGTGCAGTGCTGAATATTTTTGAGGAAGTCAATGTTGTTTTCCTGAGTACATTTTAAGAATATCCTCTTGTGACTTGAGTGATGGACACTTTTATTTTTTAAAAATTTCTTTATTGATTAAGATATTACATATATGTCCTTATCCTCCCATTACCGCCCCCCCCCACTCATGCCCTCACCCCCCTGGATGGACACTGTTTTAGTTCTTCACTCCAGAGGTAGAGAAGAGAAGCAGATTGAAATGGGATAAGCCTGAGAAAATAGGGAGGCCCTAGTTTTTGTAAGTGTCTGATATCCTATATATTATTTGGTATCTATAATGCCTGCATGAGGGCACACTGTATTGTGCAGTCATGCATAACCAGCTTGGTAATTTCATTGCCTTTTTGCTTGAATTGTCAGTGAGGGAGAAGAGGAGTTTCCCCTCATTCACACTTTTTTAAAGTTAAATTATGGCCCTGACCGGTGTGGCTCGGTTGGTTGGGCATTGTCCGTGCACCGAAAGGTTGATTCCCGGGCAGGGCATGCATGGTCAGGGCACATGCCCGGGTTGTGGGCTCCATCCCTGGTGGGAAGGCTTTTAGGAGGCAGCCCATCAATGTTTCCTCTCACATCGATATATTTTTCCCCTCCTTCTCCTTTCCTCTCTCTCTAAAAAAAAAAGTAATAAAAATGTTTTTTTTTAAAAAAGGGAAATTATGAAGCAGAAAGGAACTTTTTATGAGGTAAACCATATTCCATGATGTTAAATGAGTTAGTATGTGTTTAGGTAGTTAATTTATACATTAGATAATCTGGCTCGTCTACAATCTGACACTTTAAACGAAGTTGTCCTGGACAACGGCCCCTCTAGAAGTGAGAATAGCATCTCGAAAGCCATGGAGATGAGAAGACTACACTCAGCGGCCAAAGTGCTGCCAACATAGCAACAGCCTGGCAGGAAGCGGAGCGGATATTATTACCCCCATTGCACAATGGAGGACACTGACCTGTAGAAAGGCTGTGACTTACCTAAGGCCACACGGCTCCTTAATGGAGCAGTTAGAATGTGCACCCATGCCTTACATTAGTCCACGCTGCAACTGCCTTGGGTACTTAGTTTTTATGTCTAGATTAAGTGGTACTAAAAGCCCTGGACTAGAGGCTCTCTGTATTTTTAATACAACGAAATGATCACAGCAAGTAACTTCTAGAGTGCTAGCTAGGGCAGGCATTATTTTGAATGCTGTATGTGTAGTGACTCATTTAATCCTTCCAATAACCCCGCGAGCTAGTTACTGTTGCTATCACTATGTTTACAAATGGGAACACTGAGACCTAGAGATATCGAATAAGTTTCCCGAGGCCACGGGGGCAATTTCAATTGGTGGCCAATGTCTGAATGCAAATGTTCTACGGGATACGGTTCATGCCAAATGCCTTCCTCTGTCCAAGCCTCAGTTTCCTCATCGATGGGACAAGTGACCTCCACTGTGGAAGTCTGGGGTCCCTTCCAGCCTGAGAACTGGATGCTCTTCTTCCCACATCATATGGAAGATGTTAATCCTGAACTCTTGTGACTGGAAACGTGGCATTTAAAAACAGCCTCTACTAAATTTGCTGTAAACTTTCCAAATATCTCTGCCTCTACTTTGTATTTCCCGATGAGCATGAGCAGCCCTTAGGCAAGTATATGCTGAATAGTAACTTGTTAAATTAGGTGCAAATTACTTCTCCAAATAAACTGAAACCAAAGCATCAGGGCCCGCCGATGCCCTAACATGTTTTTCACGCTGCTGACTCAGGACCCGTGGGTGGCCAATCTTTGCCCTTTGTCACTTCATGACAGTAGGCAGTATCCAAAATCCCTTCCTCAAAAGCGAGTCCAGGAAACTATGTTGAAGGAAGTAAGGAGGCTTTAGGGTTCTTTGTCTTTACAAAATCCAGTGCATATTTACAGGTTAGCAAATAGCCTGCTAATCCACATTTAAAAAATGTTGACAACCGGAAAAGAGATGCTTATGAGAGAGAGAATGTGAGGATGAGTGAGAGAGTAGGTGAGCCTGCCTGTATTTGTTTAGGGCATGTTCATTTGAAATTTTATCATGGGAAGGATCAATTTCCTCAGTTTCATGGACAGGTTTCTTATCTTGGTTTCAAAGTCAGTCTTTATAAATAATGCTTATTTATAGTGCAAAGAGGAAGATTTACGCCTTTCATGTGCCCTCACATATATTTCAGTGTTTCCCAAAATCCAGGGTAGAGTCCTGTGTAGAGAAGACACAGGTAGAGCAAGAGCTAGGTGGGCACACATTCAGTAATTCAGTGAACTCATGGATCGATCGCCATTCTATGTTCTGAAGCTGACCAGTGTATGTGAAAATCAGCCCCTGATTCTACCACAGAGGTGGTGGCCCTGGAAACCAAACTCCTGCATCCATAAAGGATTTCATATGCCATTCTGGAAGAGCAAACGACTGTGTCTGGCTTATTGATCTGCTTAACTGCTCACCTTTCTTCCTTCTTCTACCCATCCATACACCCACCCATCCACCTACTTATCCATCCACTCATCCATTCATCCATCCATCCAAATTTATTGAGCACTTATGTACCAAAAAGTATGCTGGAGATACAAAAGAGAATTGTACATCGTTCATTGAGGAGCATGAACTCATGGTTAAGAAAAATTTTATCTGGGAAGTAATGCTTAAAGTAAGATTATGACTTAAAATAGATGTCTAATATTTATTGAGGGTATTTTTAAGTTCAACATTGAAATTCTAAATACATTGTGTTCTTAATTTCTTTTTTTCCATTTATATTTTGCTTGGTCAAACCTCTAAAAATTGAATTATCAGAATTATTGCTATTTATTTCACATGAATGGTAAGAGTTTTGGAGGGAATTGAGTATCCTAGAGGCAAAAATACATTTATGCCAAACATATTATGAAATATAATGACTACCACTACTATTAATAAGCTAATGATGAGTGATTACCAGGTATCAGGCACTGTTCTAAAAGTTTCATATTTATTGGTTATTTATTCATCATAGTCACCCTGTGAGAAAGGTGCTTTTTAAGTCTCCCTGTGAGATGAGGAGACTGAGGCGTGTAAAAGTTGCGTAGCTCTCTCAGAGTTTCCTCACTACGAAATGGCTGAGCTGGGATTCAGCCAAGGCCACGTGTTCCGGAGGTCACACACCGTGTCACACTGTACTATCTACCTCCACTGCAGTTTCCTGTGAGGAAAGACCTTGCCTCTTGAGAACATTAATATCTTTTCATCAACATCTCGTTTTCTTCGTCTTTACAGTGTGTATGGAACAAAGTCCTTAGTTGCCTCTGAAGGACAAGGACTTCACGACCGCCTGCTGTGGTTACCACAGTGGTGACCACGGAGTCACATTCAAACTTCTCAGCAAGGCAGTGAGACTCTCCCCAGTAGGACTCTACTCCATCTGGGCAAATATTTCCTTTTCTCCACACACAACCTATGCTTCAGCCAGAGCAGCCACCCTCTGTCCTCTAGATGTGTTCTGCTTGTGCCCAGACACGTGTCTCTACTTCTGTGGTTTCCTTGTTGCGTTCTCTGCATAAAATGCACCCTCCTCTGCCCTGCTGTCTTCATTTATGTCCTTATGTTTTCATTTATGTCTTCACCATGTCTGGTGGACTGCGCCAAGCCCCTCTGTCTTATACACCTGTCCTCACTGATTTTTCTTTCCTCCAAAACTCTTTAA
The DNA here is from genome assembly GCF_000147115.1 of Myotis lucifugus. Classification (NCBI taxonomy): domain Eukaryota; kingdom Metazoa; phylum Chordata; class Mammalia; order Chiroptera; family Vespertilionidae; genus Myotis; species Myotis lucifugus. The sequence goes on along the minus strand of NW_005871453.1, from coordinate 325,456 downwards.
TCTTGTAGGTTGTGCCTGTGGATGGGGTGCCAAGTCTTATAGTGCCTTATTTTGATACCTATAATATGAGATGATGTTATATAACTCTTTATATATCATTTACTTTTTAGCAATAGAGTAAAACACATGCACATAGAAAGCAAATTTAGAACTTTGAGGTCCATCTCAACATACAAAGTACATTACCTAAAGTGCATTAATTTTAGTTCTTCACATAGTGCCTTGAATATCCCTTCAATAAATATTTGATGGATGACATTTTTGTTCTATTGGTTTGTCTGAGCAAATCCCTAAGTGTCACACTCAGAGTAAAGTCCAGAAAAGCTGACCTTTTGGATCATTTCAAACGGGTAGGGAGCCATTCACGACTTTTTAAGCACAAAGGAGATGAAAGTGAAAAAGGTTTCCAGCCCATCAAAAGGCATTATTCTAATACTTGATCCCAGCTGGCAAAATGGGGCTATAAGAACTTTGACAAGCAAGTATTCTCTCTCTCTCTCTCTCTCTCTCTCTCTCTCTATATATATATATATATATATATATATATATATATATATATATATATAAATGCCTTTCCCAGCCCTTGCCAAAATGAAACTGAAATCTGAAATGGCAAAATAAAACAAATATGCAATGTAAAGAGCATCTCACTGTTTATTGTTTTGCCCAAACCTAGTTGATAGGGCTGCGTTTGATCAGTCTTCTGGGGGTAATCAGTATTGATACACAGTATCCCTTTTATCTGCAGTTTTGCTTTCTGCAATTTCAGTTACCCATGGTCAACCATGGTCTGAAATTGAAAATTCCATAAATGAACTATTCAAAAGTTTAAATTGTGTGCTATTCTGAGTAGCATGTGAGCCATCCAGCTGTGTCCCCACCCAGGATATGAATCATCCCTTTGTCCAGCGTATCCAGGCTATGGACACTTCCCGCCCCTTCGTCACATAGTAGCCATCTTGGTTATCAGATGGACAGTGGCAGGACCTCAGTGCTTGTGTTCAAGTCGCCCTTATTCTCTTACTACCAATTGTCCCAAAGCCCAAGAGTAGTGATGCTGCAACTTGGACATGCCACAGAGAAGCCTAAAGTGCTTCTTTGGTGAAAAGGTGAAAGTTCTCAACTTCATAGGAAAGAAAAAAATCATCTGCTGAGATTTCTAAGATCCAATGGTGAGAATGAATCTTCTACCCATGAAATTGTGAAGAAGGAAAAAGAAATTCATGCCAGTTTTTCTGTCACACCTCAAACTGCTAGAGTAATGGCCACAGTGTGTGATAACTGCGTAGTTAAGCTGGAAAAGGCAGTCAGTTTGTGGGTGGAAGACATCAACAGGAACATCTTATTGACAACAACGTGGTGCTCCAGAAATCACTGAGCCGAAACAAAGGCTTTGGCAAGGGATTCCCTGAAACAAGTGAATACAGTCACAAAACTTTTATTACAGTAAATTGTTATAATTGGTCTATTTTATGATGAGTTGCTGTTGTTAATCTCTTACTGTGCCTAATTTATAAATTGGACTTTATCGTACGTGTGTATATATAGGAGAACACATAGTATAAATAGGCTTTTGTACTGTCCGTGGCTTCAGGCATCCACTGGGGTCCTGGAACGTATTCCCCATGGATAAGGAGGACTGCAGTATATCTGGCTTCTGAATTTTCTCACAATGTATTTATTTATTTTTTTCATTCATTCAAGTAACATGTAACTTACTAATCAATGAAAGGATCTGTGGTAGATCATTCAAGAAAGAGAAATTGAGCCATTAGGTAACCGCAAACTGTTGTGCTCGTTACATGATATTTCTCTTTGTGGCAACTTTAGAAAATTTAGAATGCTTTTTACACTCTGATATAAAAAAAATGTTTTTTTCTGACCTCAGTTCAAAAGGACAAGTATTACGACGGTTAATACCTATGCATCAGGAGAAAAAAGCACCCTGAGAAGTAATGTGCAGAATAACTATGATTGCTGGAAGCTGATAGATCCAAGAAGCTGTTATTTTTCAACAAACGGTCGTTCCATTTTCGGCCTCTCTCTTGACATGGATTGTGCTTTTAGCAGGGCTAAAGTGATTTGAAATTTTTGCTCGAGTTCAAAATTTAAATCAGGTTCACTTTGCTAAAACTACATTGGATGGAGTAGCAGGAGAGAAAAACAAAGGAATAAAAGCAGTAACGCAGAACAGAAAAATTGAAGAGGTGCCAGTCTCCTAAAGGTTAGGAAAGGCACCACAGAAAGCCAAGGGAGGAAAGAGCACTTGGAGGGGTCCCTGAGGTCTTCCGGAAGGGATGAGAGAATTCCCAGCTTTTCTTGTTACTTGTTAGCATTTTATTAGGAAAGTTTCTTACTTTCAGATGTATTTCTTTTAGAAATTTTTGTGTAGGGCTATTTATCTCATCTTTACCTTTATAATTTCTCCCAGGCATCCCCATTTGGGGGGATATTAAATAGTTAGATGAAATTTGTATATAAACATACCATTTACACGTGGCCACAAAGGTAATGAGCCTAGTCTAGCAAGCTCTATCCTTGGGATATTATAGTTGCCAATATCATCAGTATTAATTTGCTTCTTTTTTCCTATTCATTCTTAGCTCCTTGCAAATATTCCCTCAGAATCTTTTTAAAAAATGTTAATTGATTTGATTTATTTTTTAAAGTTATCTTTATTGTTGAAAGTATTGCAGATGCCCTCTATTTCCCCCATAGATTCACTCACCCCCACCCCCAGGCCTTCACCGCACTATTGTCTGTGTCCAAGAGAAATAAGCCAGTCAGAGAAAGACAAGCATCACATGATCTCACTCATATGTGGAGTCTAATGAACAAAATAAACTGATGAACAAAATAGATCCAGAGACATAGAAGCATGGAACAGACTGATTAATCTCAGAGAGAAGAGATTAACCAAAGAACTTATGTGCGCTCAGAATCTTTTTGAATATCATTCTTGTGAACAGCACAGTTCCTGGCTTCTTTGAGGAAAGCAAAGATGAGTGATCCCGTATTCTCCTCTCTAGTAAGTCCAGAATTAGAGATGACCTAGGGAGTCATGCATTGGACACCTAGTATCTTCTAGAACTAGGGGAAGTCTGGAAAAGGGTCAGAAACCTTGTTCAGTCTACCAATTACATTTTTTTTTTCTGGAAGCATGTCATGAATCATGCACAGACTTGCAGATTCCAGATAGAGACTATATCATTGTTCTTCCTAACCAAGGACAATCAATTCTTATAAGAGTGAAGATTTTTCATGTATTTAGGACTAAGGTCTCTTTTCTTCCTATCAGCTTACGTTCTGAAGTTTAGATATTCTTTACATTCTTAGATCCAAAGCAAGATCCTTTCACACAGCTGCATGCCTTTCAGATTATTTGGTTTTGCTATCAATTTCTAGTCTTCAAATTTGACTTTTACTGATGCCTAACATGCCTTGGTCAGAATGTATAGCAGTTCTTGGAAGTGGGCTGGGTAGACAGTTCTTACCTCATCCATTCTGACCACCCCTCCTCATGTCAAAGTGAATGGCCGAGTGGATGTCCTGGTCCCCTGGGCCAGTTCTCAGGCAAACGAGGGGTGCTTGTCATTCTTTATACATAAGATTTCAAGATTTTAATATACTCCCGCCGTGACTCCTTTCCGGCCCATCCCCGCAGCCGAGCGGGATGCGGACGGGTAAAACCTTTAAATTATTGCGCGCGAGCCCTAACCAGTTTGGCTCAAGGGATAGAGCTTTCGCCTGTGGTTTAAAGGGTTCCGGGTTCGATCCCGGTCAAGGGGCATGTACCTTGGTCGCGGGCACATCCCCAGTAGGAGGTGTGCAGGAGGCAGCTGATCAATGTTTCTCTCTCATTGATGTTTCTACCTCTCTATCCCTCTCCCTTCCTCTCTGTAAAAAATCAATAAAATATATTTTTAAAAAAAGAAACATTGATGAGAGAGAAACATCGATCAGCTGCCTCCTGCACACCCCCTACTGGGTATGTGCCCGCAACCAAGGCACATGCCCCTGACCGGAATTGAATCCGGAACCCTTACATCCTCAGGCCAATGCTCTATCCACTGAGCCAAACTGGTTAGGGCAAGAGCATATATTTTTGAGGTTTTACCTATCTATTTCATGCATAACTTCTTTTTTTACATAATATAAAATTAACCACTTTATTTTATTATTATTTTTTAATCTTTATTGTTGAAAGTATTACAGAGGCCCCACTTTTTCCCCCATTAACTTCTTCCAGCCCACTCCCATCCTCCCCAACCCCCGGGCCCTCAAGAAAGAACTCATACATAATTTCTTATTAACACATTTTGCAGTCTCTTAAAGGTAAATAAAATGGTTTTTGATATCTTAAAGTCATTTTATAATTCATTAAGTTAATAATCTCTTTATTTTAAGACTTACCATTTACCATTAGTCTTCAAATCCTGGTGGATTTTCACAGACTTCTTTATTTAAGGAAGGGTATTAACCATTTTCCTTAACAGCTTATGAAGTGAGTCATTAAGGCCAACTCTCGTACCTGCTCTTAAATAGCAGTTGTTTTACTAGATCTGAATTACAACCTCCCCCAAAGCCCCCAGATCTCTTTGTCTCATGTGTACAAAGCATTCCAACAGTTAACAATATTCTCTTTGTTCTCCAATAACTTTAGGAAAGCTTTCCAAAAGAAGTGGGGGAGCGGAGCGGATTTCCTTATTGTAATGTGGTGTATGTGAAATTACCAGCACCTTTGATCATCGGGAAGTCACTGGCTTCTATCCTCTTCCCATATCAGGGGTCCTTAATCTGGGATTTGCGAACATACATTTGGGAACGGGATTTCAGTATAGTTGGTGAATCATTTAAAAAAATATTTTATTTCATGCACTTAGATTCTTATTCTGAGAAGGGGTCCATAGATTTAACCAGACTTCCAAATGGAAAGAACCCTGTCATAAATGTATTTCAACCCATAAATTTTAGATGGTGAAATTCATGTTCAGGGTGTGAGATGAAAATTTATCATCTGCCTAATACTGGGCATGAAAAAGGAATTAAAGCAATGATAGCTACCATTTATTTGTTGACTTCTACTATTTTCCAGGCAATATAATAGGTTATTTATGTACTTTTTAATTTTATATACTTTTTAGTTTTCACCATAAACATGCTGCAAGGATATTATTATCACTTCTATTTTGCAGATGAAATAACTGAAGCCCAGAGAAATTTATTCAATCATTCAAAAATATTCTTAGAACATACATTAAGAGCAGGCACTGTGTTAGGGACCAGAGATGAAATATTTCACTCCACATCATATAGCTTCTAAGTAGCAAAGCTGACCTCCACTAAACCCATCATCCCTCCTACCACACACTGCATCTTCATCATATCTCATTCTACCTTCAAAAGGTTGAAAGTCCTACAGAGATGTGTCGAACTCTCAGAAGGCAGCCAACAAGTATTTTTAATATAAATATGAGACATAACTAGGTCTTCCTCGAAAGTAGTAATTCTGCTCATGCTTTTCTTCATTCTGGCGTTGCCTGAGCAAAACAGAGCCCGCTCAGTGATTTCCTGGACTCAGCCCACCCTCTTCTAGGACCATCACTAGTCATGTCACCAAGGACAGAGTAAGAACACGTGTCCACTTTAGTGATGGCATCTGAATGTCCTTGTATCCAAGAACAGATAGCTACTCCTCTGCCTTGCTCAGTATCCACAAACCTTGCATCTAATTTGGTGTATGTGCCATGGGGGGGGGGTGCTGTGAGAGGGTTTGTTTTGTTTTTGATAGTGATCCCCCAAATTACTCATTTGTGATTGGAAATATTTAGAACAAGAGACTTTACAATCTGGAATGTAGATTATATTCTCATTACTAAATCTAAGTATGATTTATTGGAACCAAAAGGGCCACTTCCATGCCCATCTCCAGTTCTGGCTTAACCCCTCCTTCTGGATTGGAGGCTGGTTGGAGAAGCTGAACGTGACACTGAGAGAGGTTGAAAGTGTGATGGGGAATGTTGGCCCATTGTTCCCTGATGGATTTCCTAACTGCTTCATAGGTAATAGGAAGAGAAACACTAAACAACGACGACAACAGTAACCACTCTCTATGGGTTTATGACAGTGGAATGTAGGTTGGAAATCAGACTAACTCAAAATTAGTGTGCATGGGTATTCTTTTTAATTTTAATTTGTAAAATGAAAAAAAATGTGTTCAGAATTCTTTTACTTTTGAAAACTCAAAATGGACAAAGCAACGTTGAGTTTTATTTTCCTCAAATTGCATTCTGGGCTGATACCTGACTTACCAGTTTTGCGGGGGAAAAACTGTCCCAATGGCCCTGCCGGGTCCCCTCAAGGGTGAGTAGTGGACAGCTCCGAGTTGGCAGCCTGAGAAGGCCAGTGGGGGGGAGAACGCTAACTCAGAAGGCTCCTGGGGGCTGGGACCCTTTCTCCCCTCAACAGCCCACTTGGGTTAAAGAGAAGGAACATAAGTGATTTTTTCATGCTCATCTCTGAGTGTGAGACAGTGGAGGGGTGGTGTCATCTCAGGCAGGAACAACCAGGAAGCAGTGGGTTTTATGCCCCTTACAAATTCTTACTGTTGAAAGGGTGTTTTTGTTTGTTTGGTTTGTTTTCTTAAGTCACATACATGGTCAGAGTGGCTCTTTTCAGATTAGTAAATAACAGATGTTTATTTTTCCCTTTCTGGACATCTGTTTAAACTTTGGACATAATGAGTACAAGGAAAGAAAAGCATTATGCCAGCCGCACGCTGTATATTTTTAAATGTTAGAAATAGTGTCTTTGGGAAGAAAGGGTTGTGTTGTGTGTGTGTGTGTGTGTGTGTGTGTGTGTGTGTGTGTGTGTATTTTGTGTTATCAAGTCATTGCTTGCAGTATGTAAAAAATGGTTATTGTTTTGATACAATGGCATTTTTCATGACATTTTTGTCTCTTTTCTGTCTGTATACCCTTCTAATTGATACCAGCCACCCCACGATGTCAGTTCTTACCTACTTCCTCATACCCAGAACTGCTCAGCTTCATACCCTTCTTTCAGAAATCTACTCTACTGCTCTCTATGGTTACACTGTAGGAATCTGAGACTAAACATATTCAACACAGCACTCACTGCCTTCCTCCATGAGCCTTCTCTTCTGATGGGTGCTCATCACAGCGGCCAGTCCCACCACCCAGACACTTCCGAGATCTGTGACTTCCTCTCCCTCTTTTCATCTCATCGGTTGCCAAGTGTGATTAATTCACCTTCCTTAATACCAGGAGTCTCTTTCTCTTCATTCTCTTTGCCTTCACTCTAGTTAAGATTCATATCTTTAAAATCCTTCAATGGCTTCTCTTTGCCTCAAGGATGAAGCCTATGCTTCTTATCAAGACTCAGATTAGAGCCCAGCCTGTGTGCTCAGTGGTTGAGTGTTGACCCTATGAACCAGGAGGTCATGGTTCGATTTCTGGTCAGGGCACATGCCAGGGTTGTGGGCTCCATCTCCAGTGGGGGGTGTGCAGGAGGCAGCTGATCAATGATTCTCTCTCATCATTGATATTTCTATCTTTCTCTCTGTGAAATTAATAAAAATATATTCTTTTAAAAAAGAGAGTGGGAAAAGGACTCAGATTAGAAATCTGAGGAATTCTTTCCACTCAGATTAGGTATGTTTTCATTAAGACTCTCAGTTTCTCCCTCACTCTTGCTTTCTCTCTATTCCCACAGCAACTATTTTAATCCTGCACTATGCTACTCTAACACTCCATCTTATCACCTCCTTATCCTATTCTAACACCCTATCTTATCACCTTCTTATCCTTCTCAGTAGAGGATTTTACCTCCTTCACTGAGAAACTAGAGACCTCATAGGAAGTTCTTCAAATTGCTGTACCTACCACTAGATGATAACTTATTTACACCACCTTCAATTTATTCATTAATAACCCTCCATTCATCAGACAAATTAAGGGCCTTTTATCAGCCCAATCTGGTGAGAGATACTAATAAACAAAAAGACATTTACAGATAAGAGCTACCATGGGAATAAGAACTTGATCTTGATGCTGAGAGTGAAGTCGTTGGAAGAGTTATTAGAAAGAAGGAAAAGCATATGGTACCCAAGGAATAACCTTTTCTTAAGTGTCTGCTTCTCAGAGACTTTCCTGTGTTTTGATACTCAACACATGTCATTATCATCATATTTTCATTTTCCTTTCTTCCCTTATGGGTCATGAGTTTTTTTGAGAATTAGAACATTGCCCCATCTCTGTACCTACAGTACCCAGCCTCAGGACAGGTTTATATAAATATTGAAGATGCTCAATAAATATTTGATGGGTATTAAACATGACAGTATATAAACGAAAATGTTTACAGTTACTTACTGTTGTGGTTTGAGTTGCATCCCCTCCCCCAAAAGATACCTTGAAGTCCTCACCCCTAGTACCTGTGAATGTGAGGCTTTGCAGGTATAATCAAGTTAAGATGAGGTCATACTCAATTAGGGTGGGTGCTAATCTGATATGACTGGTGTCCTTACAAAAAAAAGAAGAGACACAGAGGTCCATGGAGAACATCATGTGATGATGGAGGCAGAAATTAGAATGATGCATATAGAAGCCAAGAAATGCCAAGGGTTGCCAGCAGCACCAGAAACTAAGAGAAAGCCACGGCACAGACTCTCCTCAGGCATCTTCCGAGAGAGCGTGGCCCCCTGACACTTTGATTTCAGACTTCTGCCTTCCAAACGACTACTTTTTTTGTGTTTCTTTAAAGCCACCCAGTTTGTGGTTCTTTGTTAGAGTAGCCCTCCAAAACCAATATAGTTACTTTTTATTTTTATTAAGGAGCGTTTTTGTAGTTCCTGTTGTAATCCTTAGGAAGTGACATAACTGAGGGGACCCAAGCCAAGCTGAGCAGGCAAGAAGTGGGATTGTTCTTGTTTAGGAGGTAACTGGCATTTAGCGATCTCTCTTCTAGGCTCACCAAGCTACTTTATTTTTAGAGTGGTTATTAAATGTCCTGGCACAACCAACTGTGCTTATTAAAGGTTCTACCAGGAGTTAAGAGAAAAGACGTTGGCTTTCTAACTCCCATGGCCTCTCTCTACAGCGGTGTATAGAAAGTCAGTGTTTGTTGACTTCAGATCTGAGGTGGATGAGGAAAGAGTGTGGGAGGTGGGGAGCTGTGGGAAGACCAGAAGAGAGGGCACCCACTTTTCTAAATCAACCTCCCACACGCTTGTGAGACTCTCAGGCCCCACCAGCCCCAGACTGGCTGCCCTCCCCCTTTTTGCTCTGGGGCCCTGGATCTTGTCCTCTCATTTCTCAGCAGAAGTGTTATGTGATTTGAAAACTCGGCATTTCTTTTACTTCTTGGTGATTTTGCCTTGTAAATCTCACACATTTCACATCTGAATTTAAACAAAGCGATGGGAGAATAAGCCTCTCTTTTAAAAGCTCCTAATTCGTTCTGGAACTAGATGTCCCTGGGTCATTCATTGGCAATGCTGGGTGTACCTGTAGCTTTTAAATAAGATGTGTGTGTCTGTGTTTCAGGGAACACTCCCTAAAACTGCAAGATAGTCATCAATTTTGCTTGCACTGAGGGACTTGTGCGAGTGGAAGTAGGAGGAAGGCAGAGCATCATTGTCCATTTGTTTGGGGGACATGCTCTAAAAGGGGATTGTCTGCTGTCCTCTGGGTCTTTGTGTCAATGACATTTGTAGTGTTTACTGGGAGCGTACAGTTATCTGGAAGACTCAGACTGATAACAATGGTATTTGAAATGCGTCTGTAGGTCTGCTACTAGGTAGACGGGGAAAGATGTATGTTCCAAGGAACAAGTGCTTGTTGACTTTTCAAATGCAGCCAGCCCATGCTCCATCAGGGACTCGGAATGGCAGTGCTGGCCTTCCTGTCCATTTGACGAGCACGTCAAAGGACAATCTTAAGTACTTTATAGTTTAATAATTTTATTTTCCTTCTTCAGTTTGCAATCTACTCTCAGAAACGGAAAAATATGTATTTTTTACTCCCCTCCCATTTCTTATTTAGGCTGAAATTGATTTCTTTCTGAGCTTGCACACACAAAATATTGCTTTTGCTGATTAAAAATTTTAAAAAAGTAGTTTACCCTCAAGCTGGCTGCATTGGAATAAAGGAGGATTTTTGACATGAGAGAGTGCAACTTTTATAATATCAATATAGAGTAATTGTAGCTAATTGAAGAAGTAATAGAATTGCTTATTTGATGGGTAGGAGTGTTGGTTTTTGTGTGTGTGTTTGGAAAATTGGGAAGCTAGGAGACACTCTCAAATTCATCAGCTTCTCCAGAACTCTTCTCAAATGCTTATTGTCATGACAACCATGTCTTCATAAACCCAGGCTCTGAGTGTAATACAGATGGGCTGGGAACAAGATAGAGTTGCCATCTGCTTTGTTTTCTCCGAGGGACTTTTTTTTTTCATTCCCAAGTCCGATCCTCATATATGAAAGTCTCGACTCATTTTTCATTCTCCCGATAAACTACTTCCCTATCTGTCATCACATACCTTACTTATTGTTAAATGGAGGGGGAAAAGAATAATTATGCATGCGTATAAACAGATATGTTTTAATAATGTATTCCCATATCTACTTTGCAGAGTTTGATATGAGGTGCTTTGTATTTCAATAGTATAGTCAAGAATGAGGTTGGAAAAAAGTAGGAGTAAGGCAGTAATTTTTCAAGAAACAGGTAAAATTGCTATTCCTTTTGAACATTGTATTAATATCTGTGCTTCCTGCAATTTGTAATAAGCTCTGTTTTTACTTTCCAACAAAAAGGAGCACATCCATTCTTTAGGAGAGGAAAACTTTTTCCTGTTACTAAATTTGGAGAGAAATTTGCCAACTAAATGAATGTTTATATGAGAGGAAGCCCAAGCCTCATCTGGCCCTTTACAAAAGATGCAATGACATAGTCTCATTAATTTACTACATAAACTGAGAACATATATATTTTTTCTTTTTCATCTTCACCTGAGGACATGTTCATTGATTTGAGAAAGAGAGAGAGAGAGAGAGAGAGAGAGAGAGAGAGAGAGAGGCATTGATTGGTTGTCTCCTGTACTTGCTCTGGCCTGAGATTGAATATGCAACCGTATGTGCCCTGACTGGGAATCAAATCCCCAACCCTTCAGTGCATGGGATGACGCTCCAACCAACTGAGCCACCCAACCAGGGTTGAGAACATATTTTTTAAAGGAAGTTATTTAGCATTTCAAAAGTTTACATATGCTGTGATCAGAATTAAGATATATCCAGACTTTGAAAAATAAGAAAATGCATATCTAACCATTTAAAGGTGTGTGGTAAATCAAATCAGTAAATCACTGAATAAAGGTTAAGGAAATATTTCATGAAATGCATATTTAAAGTCAAGAATAATTTCCTACTTCTTATTATAATTATTTTACATATGCTATCTATATATATAAAAGGCTAATATGCAAAGTGTCCCCTCGGGAGTTTGACCAGGAGACCAGGAGTTCGATTGCTCACTGTGATGTGCGCCTACCACCAGGGGGCGGTGCGGAATGAAGCAAGGCCCGGGCTGGCAGCCGGAGAGGGGAGGCCCCAGCTGGCCACTGGAAGGCCCCAATCTATAATTCTAAACCTTAAAATCTTGAAGTGCTTTAACAATATAGCTCATTTTTTAGTTTTTTTTTCAGAGAAGTTCTATAATTACCTCTGTAAATCAGAGGAAATTTATTTTCATTCCCTCTTTTTATATTCTATACATTGATGTGTAATCATATGTGCCGATGGATGGGCAATATATCACACACACAAATACAGACCCAGAAGCACGAATGATGACTAAACAATACTGGGCTGATGTCTAGAGCAGGGAAAACTGCTGGAAAATTTATGAAGTGGAGTCTGAACACATTTCTGGGGGTTTATCTAATAATTTTTTCACAGGAACATTATAAGGATCTTTGAATGCAGTTCTGGGAAGGGTTTTAAAACCAAGCAAAGTGGAGTAAACTTGAAACCAGTTTGTCTTTGGATTTCCTTCCTCGTGAGTAAGCCTACAGTGAGTAGGCCATTCATTGTCCCAAGACCTTGTCAGAGGAAAGACATCGTCTGCATTTAGTTTATACCTCATGTATGCATTATAAGAGAGACACGGGGTCTACCTCAGCCCCTTCCAAGAAAGCTCTCTGTTGGTTTTTCTCTTTCATTTGGATAAAAATGGAGAAGTAGAAAGTGTTATTTTGGCTGTGCCATAGAAACACCACCTTTGAATCTGTCCAGGAAGAAATAATTCTCAGAGTAAGATGGGTGAGGCTCTGTTGCATTGCTTTGAAGGAAGTGGTAATAATGATGACACAAGTGTCTCTGTAATATTATGACAAACAAAACACGGTATCCTTCTCAGGCTGCATAGTCAAGATTAGAAAGTTGATGGATTTGTATAGATATCAGGACTTCCATAATCTGTAATTGTGTCAATTTATGGTCATCTTTCTAAGAGGTATTGGTGGTGTGCACCATTAATTGTAAAAAGCAGTATCTTTGTTTATTTTTAAAACCTTTGAACTGAATTCTTCAGTCTTGACTCAATTAATTGGCTGTCAACTATGCTAAGTGTGACGCCCTTTTAAAGTATCACATTTGTCACATTCAATTCTTCACTTGCCACTGGCTTTCATTGCTCAGCATTGGTCCTGAGAACTCAGCTTTACTTCCCAAGGCAGGTAGTCGCAGGGCAAGTTTCCTTCCCTCTACCTCAAGGCAATGAGAAGCCACAAACACAGTGTGGAATTCTGCTGAGTTCAGTAGAAAACAATTGATCATTTACCCCGGGGGTGTAAGAATACAGCTGCCTTCTGGATTTGCTAAACATCTTGAAATGCTTTGAGTGCAATAAAACCCCAAACGTGCCTCTTTTCTCATTTTTGCACGTCCCTATTTTAGGAGAAATATAATCCACATGCTCTCGTTCCCTCCACTTTTAAATCATTAAAATGTTGTTTTGTAAGAGCTGTTTGATGTCCAGGAAGCCTTTTATCCTTTTTATTAGGTTCTTCTCATGTATAAATAAAAAAGAAAACAATAAACAGAAAACAACATGGGATCATGACTCAATCAGGGCAAACACGATGAGCCCAGTTTCAGTTTGAAGTTCTAGATCGAAAATATTTTCGAACAAAACGTTTCCCTCTTTGCTTTGCAAAAGCAGGGCTCCCTCCTATTGGGCAGAAGGGAGGCTGTTTGGATGAAGGAGAGCTGAGAACTAACATTCATTGAGCAGTGACTCTGGTACTCTGGGACATCTGCCCACTGTGTAATTTTTACAGCAACCCTATGAGAGGTCAGTCCATCTGCATTGTACAGATGGGAAGGGCTTTCAGAAATCTTAAGTATCTTGGCCACAGGCCACAGAATAATTTCAAGACAGGTCTACTTGATGTATTGGTTCAGAGTTTTTTCATTATTTCCATCCTCATTCTCTTTTTTTGGGGGGGCGGGTGAGGGGGTGCCCTACAGACAATCAAAAAGTCCTATGTTGAGAGAAGTGACTTGCAAATACCTAGTAATCAGGCCTGAGGATGAGGACTCTTGTAGCCTCCAGAAAGCAGCAGCATGGTATTGACAAGGTGGATATTTAGTATGGTAGTTGCTTAAGCGCATTGGATAGGTGGTATTGTGCTGGAAGGGAGCCTGCCGCATTCCCCGTCATTACAGCAGAGGGAAGCCAGAATAGGCACAGGGATGGTGGCACAGTGCCTGGCTCTTGCACTGTGACTCACAGTATGTCTAAACTAGTGATACCCCATCAGCATTTATTTTATTTTGTAACAGTGGTACATATTTGGTAAGAGTAGTATATGACATTATTTGTTTAAATGGCTTAAACTCATTTCTTAAAGAAGAATATTTCAATGCTTATATATTATTGGAAACATCTTAGAGTAGTATAGAATGGGAATCACGGTTCTAATGGGTCTCTCTATAATGGGATGTGCATATAAAAGGTAATCTCAGAGGGAAGGAGGCAGGAAGAGATTACCAAAGAACAGATATATATATCTGCATAACCCATGGACACAGACAATAGGATGATGAATGCCTGGGGGGGGGGGGTGGGCAGGAACGAGTGGAGGGGGGCAATGGGGGAGAAAGGGGGACATCTATAATATTCTCAACAATAAAGTTTAAAAGGAAAGAAAAAAATAGGAAATTCAAGATTTTATTTGAAGGGGGAAGGTCATACTCAACTACACCATGGACTACATAACCCATAATATGACATTAGTTCCTATTTTCTGTAGATAAAGGAAAAAATATACCAAATGGAGGATAAGAAGACTGTTTAGCATTTGAACTGGGTTCTAGGTTCTTCTGACATTATCTGCTCTATAGGCTTTCTCCCAGAGATGCCAAGTTTTATTCCACTTGCAGCTGACATTGTGGTGTGATCTCCCTCCCTC
>NW_005871453.1:250288-310362 GCF_000147115.1 Myotis lucifugus | reverse complement strand
TTGCCTAAGGATCTCCGCACCTTTCACTATGGTTTCTAAGAGCCTGACACTTCCCCAGTAAGAGAGGGGAAGGCTTTAAGGATCTCCCCTGGGCCCAGGCCAACTGAGCAATTGCATGGCAGTCCCTGGCAGAGTGAGGAAGAGGGCAGAGGGCCTCCTGGGCCCCCCGGGAATGGGGAAGACACACCATGAGCTCCTTTCAAGTAAAACTTAGTTAAAAATGTTGGAGGAAGAACAGTTATTTTTTAATGGAGGACAGAAGGAGGAATGTCCTTCCTTGGTGATGAGGCTTGGAATGAGTGGTTGTACATACACGGCGGTCTTTTCTGTGGAAGATCCCTGCCCACACAGGGGTGGGGAGTAGGATTTGAGGCATGTCTGTTGTTTCCAGTTTATTCTATCTCTGGATACTCCACTGGTCCTGTAAATGCAGACTGGAAAATTAAAAGACCCATGTTCACTTTAAAAAATTTTTATTTTACAAAATGAGATTTTCTTGTAGGTGATTTCACTTGGTTTCAATCAACTATTGTTACTACTTTTTAGGTATGTGTTCTGTCCCACTGGTGTGGATTCCACAGCCCCACAGCCACCCCCCCCCCAACCCCTGTCACCGTCACTAGATGGGAATCCCTAAGTGATTGGAGGCGAGTCACCTCTCGCTGTCTCACCTGTCGCTGGTGCCTCTATTCACATCCCATAAATGCTGCTACCTCCCATCCTCATACTGGCAACACTTTCAAGTGTTCGAGAAAGGCACTGTTGAATGCTTCTGGATTCTTATAGCAGATCAGTGGAAATTGCATATTAGATCATTCTTTCTGTTTGTAAGGGAAATAGGTCAAGTGATTGAAGTTAATGTCAATAGATAGTTGGCCCAATATAATTTTGTTTGAGATGTATTGCATTATTTTTCTCCATTGGTTATAAATTGAGAGTATTAATGGATATTTCTTAAATACCCTTTAAGCTCCTGTGTAGCTAAAATAATATTGAGAACAGTGTATCCAAAGAAAGGAGACACTCCACCTATTAACTTCCTTCAACCGACCTCACATTCATTGAGGTTCATTGACAGCCTTCTTTCCACACTGCCTCCAGGAACTTGCAGAGGACACGGTTGTAAGAGATACAGTAACCCTTGTCTGCAGGCACTAGCACAGATGGGAAAGATAATCAGACTGTTTCTTTTTGAGAGATCTACATCATTTCCACGGAAGGACGGAAGGACCGGGCAGTTCTGCTGGACTCAGACTGAAACCATTACTAACAGACACACTTCAGACAGATTTCATAATCACCAGACGTGTGTAGTACAAATGGTTATGGTGAGCTTCTGGGGCTCCCAAAAGACCACTAAAACTGTCCGGCTTAAACAGTACTGAAGTTTTGAAGTTGGAATTAAAAAGAATGATTCACTTTAATATTAAGGTTGCCACCAGAAAGTGCTTCTTGGGTTTTCCAAAATCGATTGGCTCCATGGCCAGCTGCAGTTCTCTCAAGAGACACCCCCAAATCTCATCCTATGTGATTACTTGAGGTTTAGGGAGGGTATTGAATGACATGGTGTGGATTTGATCAGGAGTGACATTATCACATGATTACATTTTCCCCCACATAAAATAGTGAATGTCATGAAAGAAAATAACTCACTTTTTTGTTGCTGTTGTTTTTATTTATTATTTTAAATTTATCTTTATTGTTGAAAGTATTACAGATGTCCCCCTTTCTCTCCATTGACCCCCTCCACCCTGCACCCACCCCTCCCAGGCCTTCACCATACTATTGTCTGTGTCCATGGGCTATGCATATATGCATACAAGTTTCCTGTTAATCTAAGATCTCACTTCTGAATGTTAATGTTTCTGAAAGTGAGTTTAATTTACAGGGTGACTTGACATTGTTATTACGAGGCTTCATCCAGAAGACTGGGGTGAACTCTTAGAGAACTGAAACTTCCCTGAGAGCTTTCCTGATCAGTACTGCTCCCCGGAGTAGACGTTGGGTACTGAGAAGTGGGGGCATCTCCTGCTGCCTCCAGCAGGTTCTCCCAGAGCAAGGCTGGTCCACTTCCACCCAACATACTCCGGAGGCAAAGAGCTGCAGGCTCTTGGGATACATGCTCCCTTTCTCCCTGGGAGGCCTGAAACCCAATCACTGTTTTTTAATCCTTTAGTTTGTAAAAAATGTTTCAATTGCAGTCGACGTACACTGTTAGATTAGTTTCAAGTGTACAACATACTGATTCAACATTTCTATAGCTTAAAAGCGATCACCCGGATAAATCTAGTACCCATCTGACATCATACATAGTTATTACAGTTATTATTGACTTTACTAGAGGCCCGGTGCACAAAATTCGTGCAGGGAGGGGCCGGGGGTGGGGGCCATCCCTCAGCCCGGCCTGCAACGACGCCAGCATCCCTCGCCCCAGCCTCCAGCCCGAGGACCCTCCCCTCCCTTAGTGCAGCCGGGTCATGGATGCTGGGCTCGTGTTGCCAGGGCAACACTGCCAGAGTCCCACCCCAGCCACTATGGGCACCGCCATCTTTGTCGTGGAGTGATGGTTAATTTACATATTACTCTTTTATTAGATAGGATTCCCTGGGCTGCCATTTACATCCCAGTGACTGTTTTTATGACTGGCAATCACTGTTGTTTAATTCTTGAGTTTTTCTTGTAAACAAAGCTGCCCACATTCTCTTCAGTTACAAGTCCTGCTTTATGTGAGCAAAGCCCAGTCTTCCCAATGGGAAAGGCTCTGTTTTGGGCCTTAGCATGGCTGAGTGATGGAGCAGAAGTTGCAATAATTTGGACTTTAAAAAAGCAGGATTTGGTAGAATCATGAATTTTATGCTTCCCAGGAGTACACAGTCTAGCAGGATTTGCAGGAACTTGTCTAATTAATGTGAATGTCATGTAGAATAATCTGTTGGAAGCACATGAAAAGATGCTCAACATCATTTGTCATTAGGGAAATGCAAATTAGACCACAGTGTCAGTGTGATACTGCTGGGCATGTACCAGAACGTCTATAATTAAAGAAACTGACCAAACCAAGTATTGGTGAGGACAGCTGGTGGGAATGCAAATGAAACAGTCACTTTTGAAAACAGTTTGGCAGTTTATTAAAACATTAAAAAACACCTACTGTATGCTTAAGCCATCATACGCTTAAATTGAAGGTGGGGCAAAAGTAGGTTTACAGTTGTTCATATGGAAATTAATACAATAATTAGTAAATACTAATAGAAGAATAAACTCTGTTTCACGTACTTAAAACTGTAAACCTACTTTTGCCCCAGCCTGTATTTACTCGAGGCATGACAGGATGTCCAAACAAAAAGTTGTACAAGGTTTGCTCCTAGCAGTTTTATTTGTAACTAGAGGCCCAGTACACGAAATTTGTGCACGGGTAGCGTCCCTAGGCCTGGCTGACAATCAGGGCCCATAGGGCCTTTTGGCTGCCAGCCGGGGCCTCCCTTCCCTAGCTGTCAGCTGCTGCCAGGGCCTTCCTTCATTCTTCACCGCCCCCTGGTGGTCAGCGCACATCATAGCGAGCGATCGACTCCCAGTCTCCTGGTTGAATTCCCGCACTTTGCATATTAGCCTTTTATATATATAGATAACCCCAAACTGGAAACAACCCAAATGTCCAATGAAAAGATAAGCAATTATATTTATTTATTGGCTATGTCCTTACAGTGGAATGCCACTCAGCAATTGAAAGAATCAACTATTAATATATGCAACAACATGGATAAGTCTCAAGAGAATTTTGCTGAGTTAAAGAAGTGGGATAAAAAAGTGAGAGACTTGTGAATTGGTAACAGTGGGGATATAGGAAGGAGAGGAAGAACTTTTGCATTACTTTAAACATAGAATTGATGAGGTTTGATTATGGCATAGAGCTGGAGGGGTCATAGACTTTGCGGTCTTTCTCTAGCTTAAATATGTTTGTCTATGTGGAACATCACCTAGTTAGCAGTAAGGATTACATAAAACATGGTGATTAAGTATATAATAAATGATGAGCTAATTGCTTAATACTGATCCTGTGATAGCTCCAAGACCCCCTTCCCCCTGAAAAGAAACATCCAGTAGGCAAACTATCAATACTTGCTTGCTTAGGGAAAACAAACTTATATTTTGGCTTTCTAATGAAACAAGTATAGATAGCTAATAAAAGTGTATTATTAGGTGATACCTCATTGTGGTTTTAATTTGCATCTCTGTGATGATTAGTAACCTTGAGCATTTTTTCATGTCTATTGTCCATCTGTATGTCCTCTTTGGAGAAATGTCTATTTAGGTCTTTTGCCCATTTTTTTAATTGGATTGTTTGTCTCTCTCTTATTGAGTTGTATGAGTTCTTTATATATTTTGGAAATTAACCTTTATCAGATGTATCATTAGCAAATACATTCTCCCATACCTTGGGTTCTCTTTGCATTTTGAAGATGGTTACTTTTGCTGTGCAGAAGCTTTTTAGTTTGATGTAGTCCCATTTGTTTATTTTTCCCTTTTTATCAGTGAAAATTCTGCTATGTGAGATGTCTGTGATTTTACTGCCTATGTTTTCTTATAGGATTTTTATGGTTTCATGACTTATATTTAAATCTTCTAACCATTTTGAGTTTATTCTTGTGTATGGTGTAAGCTGGTGGTCTAGTTTCATTTTTTTTTTGCATGTATCTGTCCAATTTTCCTTACACCATTTATGAAAGAGACTGTCTTTACTCCATTGCATGCTCTTGCCTCCTTTGTCAAATATTAATTGGTCATAACAGTGCAGGTTGTTTCTGGGGCCTCTGTTCTGTTCCATTGAACTTCATGCCTGTTCTTGTGCCAATAGCAGGCTGTTTTGAATGCAACGGCTTTGGAGTATAGATTGATATCACTATGATCCCTCCAACTTTGTTCCTCTTTCTCAAGATTGCTGTGGCTCTTTGGGGTCTTTTTCGGTGCCATATACATTTTTGAATATTTTTCTAGTTCTGTGAAATATGCTGCTGGAATTTTAATAGGACTTGCGTTGGATCTACAAATTACTTTGGGTAGTATAAACAAATCAACAAATGAAAAACGCTGGTAAGAATGTGAAGAAAAGGGAGCCTAGCACACTGCTGGTGGGAATGCAAACTGGAGCAGCCACTATGGAAAACAGTATGGAGTTTCCTTAAAAAACTAAATATGGAACTGCCGTCTGACCCAGTGGTCTCACTTCTAGAAATATATCCTAAGAATCCTGAAACACCAATCAGAAAGAATACATGCACCTCTATGCTCATAGTAGTGCAATTTATAATAGCTAAGATCTGTAAACAGCCCAAGTACCCATCAGTAGATGAGTGGATAAAAAAAGCTGTGGTACATTTACATAATGGAACATTATCTAACTGTAAAAAAGAAGGCTCTCTTACCCTTTGAGACAGCATGGATGGACCTGGAGAATATTATGCTAAGCAAAATAAGCCAGTCAGAGAAATACAAACATCTCACTTATATGTGGAATCTAAAGAACAAAATAAATTGACAAACAAGATAGGATCACAGACATAGATGGAAGCATAAAACAGACTGACAGATCTCAGAGGGGAGATGGGAAGGAGGGTGGGTAGAGATTCGTCAAATAAGCATATATGCATAAGCCATGGGCACAGACAATAGACAGGTGAAGACCTGGGGGGTGCGTGAGACATGGTTGTGGGACATAGGGGGAAAATGAAGGACATCTATAATACTCTCAACAATAAAATAAAATTTAAAAAGAAAAAAAAGTATGGGGAGATAAAATGAAGAAATGGTCACAGAAAATGGGATTGCTGGAGCCAGTCTCATGGACAAGAGAGAGCAAAGGGCTGGGGGCAGAGAGACCAAAGAAGGAAGTAGAATCTATGGGATGCCTCAGGGGAAAAGAACAGGAAACTGATTCGGAAAGCAGCCAACTTTATGGACATCTTGTTAATTTAATGCCTCTGTGATTCTGTCCTATCTTAATTTGTGTGGTTGGATTTACTTGGTCACCTGATCCAAAGTCTATAATTAATTGCAGCTCATCAGAGGTAGTGTCAATTGTGCTCAAGGGCATAGCTTCTGGAGATTATATTCCATCTCTGACCTTAACACCATATAAGCTCTCTGGATATCTGTTTCCTTATCTGTAAAATGGTATCCCCATCGGTTCCTACCACTTAGAGTTGTTGTATTAATAAGAGATTAAAAAAAATTGTGCACAAGAAGTGCTTAGCATTGCTTCTAACCCATAGTAAGGGCACATAGAAAACAGAGCCTATTCGTTCAGATCCCTCTTACCAGCAATGACTGCTTTTTATGTGAAGTCAGCAGGGTTTTTCTTGTCTTGTTTCAGGCTTTGTGGATTTGACCCTCCATGATCAGGTCCACCTTTTGGAATGTGCATGGCTAGAGATCCTGATGATTGGTCTCGTCTGGCGCTCCATGGAGCACCCAGGGAAGCTCCTGTTTGCTCCTAACTTGCTGTTGGACAGGTGAGTGACCTGGCGGTAGCTTGGGGGAGCACATCCTGTGTCATCCCCAAATTATTCCTGAAGCGCTTTCACTTGGTCCTCCAGGAAGCTTCCAAGAATCCGACCAGGTACGTTTACTCTACAAATGGGCAACTCTGGGTGATGGAGGCCAGTCAAGTTCACAGAGGTCTATGAATAACTTTCTGCTAGGCGTCTTTCTGGATTAGCTCTATTATTTCTAAACTATATGTGTATTTGCACTTATGTATTTATACAGAGTCCAGTATTTTCACGGCAGACATACCCAGAACCCGTTCGTATATATATGTATGTATATGTATAATGTGTGTACTAATAACACTATGAATATTCCTTTCTAACTCCACCTTCACCTTGTGTTGATATATAAAAGAAAGGATGACTAACCTTCCTTTAATTAAAATACATTTTTGGCCCATGGACATCCAAACCGCAATAGCCTTTCCATTTCCTTCTCCAATTTTCCCATCAGTGAATGAGGAAGTCTGACCAGAGTTCTGAAGGCCTCTTCCAGTTCTGCCAATTTATGAAAGTTACTTGTTTATTTTAGAAAATGAATTCGCTTTTCAAGGTTGCTGCCATATTTATCGTGTCCCGTTTGGGTTGACTAGGGATGTGAGTCCCATGGTCCTTTGTTGTTCAGCCACTGCCCAGAGTAATAGAATTAGACACCATTCACCAGCAGCTCCCACTGGCCGAGTCCCTACCCAGCACCAGCTGCTGTGCTAAATGCTTTGCATTCATGAGCTCATTTGATGATCATGGCACTTCTAGGAAGCTGTCCTTCACATGTTACCAGAATGGAAGCTAAGTTTCTGCATCTTGCAAAAAGCATTAAGCCAGTGAATGGTGGACCAGGGTTAGAATCTGAGCTCTGCCTGGCTCTGGCTTGCTCATATTGCATACTGTCCCATGCACGTGACCTCCACACCCTTTCCTGTCCAGCCATCCCCCTTTGGTTTGCTGCTGCAGCCTTTTGTTTCCAGGTAGACCTGTCTTTGTGGGGCACATGGCCATTGGGATGGGAAAGGACCATCTCCTCCTTGTTTCCTGCTAACTTCCCCCCGCTCTGCTCAGCAGTCCAAGACTGCCTGGTGGCCCAACCACATGTCTGGAGACTGTACATTCCTTCCCTTCAGAGTGCCACACCGCCTCCCCATGCCCTGTTCCTCTCTGGGCTTCCCGACACTGCCAAGCCCCATGGAGCAGAGTTACAGCAACATTGACTGGTATTTAAGTACCGGAGAACTGTATATGTTGACATCTGCATAGAAGTAGGGGAAAGAGAAAGTCAGAAGTCAGATAGTTCTGTCAGCCATGGATTACTGATGTTGCCAACGAGGGTTTTATGCTTTATCCATGATTAGTTATTATGATGTCCTGTTCGGCCCTGGCAGGGTAGCTCAGTTGGTTGGTGTGTCATCCAATATGCAAGGTTGCAGGTTCAATCCCAACAGGGCACATACAAGAATCAACCAATGGTGCATAAATAAGTGGAACAACAAATCGATGTTTCTCTCTCTCTCTCTCTCTCAAAATTCCTGTTTTCTCAATCCTTTGCAAATCCAGGTATTTGTGCCTTCCAAGGCTGTCAGAAGGATAACATTTACCCCAGTCTTTCCTTGTAATTACTCAAATGTTAGTATTGGCAAGTGGGGTTAGTGATTATAGGAACATAAAAGCCTACTGGGTTGCCATTCCACATTGGTGCGCAGAAGACATATTTTCTAGCTTGAGTCCATTTAGGAAGAATTATTGCTTGATGTACTCCCTGATGACAACCCATGATATCTTGATTCTGGTAGCTTATAACTTTCCTGTTAGTCATATGCTTGGAGGCTAATTTTATCTGCACCATGCTTCGTCTACCCATGATTTCCAGTTCTCCCCTGTGTCCTGCAGCGGCGAGTTCTAAACACTCAATGTAGTCATCTCTTCTTGTGAAAACCAAGAATTTATGGTTATTATAAGGCATAAATAAAGAACCCAGTGATTTCTCCTAATGTGCGTGTGTCTTTTACAAGAGGAAAGTTCAAGATAATAAGAAGGCCTGTGAAAGCAATCAGGAAATGGAGAAAACTTATTTTTCCATCCTAGCACCTAATTCTTTGGTGTGTTTTGGCACAGAAAACCAAAAATCTGTCCGCTGTGGCAGCTCCGAATGCAGCTCTGCATTTGGTCCTGCTTGAGTGCTCACACTGGAAAGGCATAGGCGGAAAACACAAGCAAAAATGCTCAACTCAGATCGTTGCTCCTGGGGTCTCTGTTTTGGCGGGAGCAAAGTTTGCTGTCGCTGGGAGGCAGATGTGATGTGAGGGGAAATAATGTAAATTGCCGGGTCGGTAAGACCATCCAGTTTCCAGGGGACTAATTCTGTTCTGCAGGCACCATCAGGGCTAACGAATTCTGAGAAGTATTTGTGGATTTCTCAGTAAAGGCAAAGCACTCTGGACCCCATTCACTCTCAGGGGAGGAAGAAAAAAAACACCCTACCCATTTGAAAAGCAGCCTTAATTCAACAAGCAGAGCATTCCCTGCACCTCGTCTGGCCAGACGGTTGTTGATCTCGCTCTTGTCATCGCTCGAGCACCCAGAGGCTCTGCCTGTGGGAATAGAATTGGACAACAGAAGTTCTTTGACTGTAGGCGGGGAGGAGGAACAAGTTCCCTCCCCGAAGAGAAAAACAGGTTGCTGCACTGCAAGGAATATTTTTCTTCTTCTTCTACAGAGCAGACTGTTTTCAGATGATAAATTCATTTTACATTAAAAAAGTCACTTTCTAGAAGAAAGCATTTTCATTTTATGTTATTTATTGTCAATATTTCAGAAAAATTGTGAATAAGAATTTTCAAATAAAAATAAAAAACAAATTCTAGCAGTGCTTTTATTGGCTTTTTTTGTTTTGTTTTTGTCTTCTTTTTGTTTTTTTGGGGGGGTTAGAGAGAGAAGAAGGGAGAGGGAGAGAGAGAGAAACATCGATGCAAGAGTGACACATTGATTAGGCTTCCGCTTGCACACCCCCCACTGGGAATTGAGCCCACAACCTGAGCATGTCCTGATCTGGAATCAAACCAGCAACCTTTTGGTGCACAGGATGATGCCCAACCAACTGAGCCACACCGGCCAGGGCTTGGCTTTTCTTTTTTAAATATATGAGGTGGGGGGGTGGGGAGGAGAAGAGGAATAGAGATATAGAAACCCATGAGAGAGAGACATCGATCTGCTGCCTCCTGCACACCACCTACAGGGGATAGAGCCTGCAACCCCGGCTTGTGCCCTGACCAGGAATTGGACCGGTGACCTCTTGGTTCATGGGTTGATGCTCAACCACTGAACCACCTTGGCCTGGTGGCTTTTCTTTTTTAATTGACTTGTGTGTGTGTGTGTGTGTGTGTGTGTGTGTGTGTAACTTGATGTAAATTCTTTGCAGATTTCTTTACTTGGAAGAGTAAAAAAATAAAGTTCCAAAGTAAATTGATGAATTCAGACTGTGATCCATCCACAGGTTTCTCGGACATGAAGAGAAGGACCTCCCTGTATACTCCCTTTTCCGGTTTCCCCCTTTGAAAAATGCGTGCTACCCCCGAAGAGAGCATTGCAGTAGCTGAGGAAGCAGGTGGATGGGGGAGTGAGTGATTGTCCCATTCAGTCCTGGGTAGAAGATACTTGAGTTACTTTAGTAGCTTTGCTGGAGTCCCTCCATAACTCTCTGGAAGGGCTTCAGTTTGCCCCATTCATATTGCAAGAACCTTGTTCATAACCTCTTTTCATTCTACCTTATAGAAATGGACAAAAAAAAGAAAAATAAGGAAGCCAACATTTATTTAACTTCTATAATGCTGGGTTATCGTCTATACTTTCTGTATTTCATTCATTGCCTGAGAATACAGATAGCAAAGAGTGTTATTAGTTTATATTCCTTGGTTCTCTACAGTTCTGAGACCTTAACTACTCAATGGCAGATGCATTCTGACAAATCTTGGGAATATGAAATTATAAACTGTAGGAAAAATTAAGGCCAAAAGAAGTGAGAAATTAGCTAAACTGTCATTACTGCTTCCTCTGATTGAAAATGAATCTAAATATCTATTGGACTAAAAACCAGTTATATTGTACACTTTAAATGGGTGAATAATGTGCTATGTGAATTAAATTAAGATATTAAACACACACACACAAACCACACACACATATTGGAATATCAGCAGAAATCATTTTTAACAAGAAGACCGTCAATCATGAAAGCGCTTCTTTACTGGAAAAACTAAAAAACAACAACATTCAAACCAAGGTTTCTCCCTAAAAACAAAAGCAATTAGGTAGCATTATTTTGTAAGCTTGCTAAGCCACAGGTCTTTATTTAACTCCTCAAGAGGAATAAGCCTGTAAACAGTAAGGATCCACTCAATACAAAATCGCTCCAGAGGAAAAGGCCTGATTTCAACCAAAGAATTAATCCTGTGTAAGAGGTTAATTTGACTTTCTTACATTTTTATACACCACATTATTTTTGTGTTTGCCCTATGTTATTCACAATGAGCCAACAGATTAATTTAAAATATAATCAGAATGATATTTTGACAGTTTAATTCTAAAATATCTTAATATTTTTTCAGTCACACATGCTACACAGGGATAATCAAATAATCTACCCCTTCATAGCTGCTTTAATCAGAGCTATTTGTCCACATTGGCATTATAAAGACCCTCCTTTGTTTTATTGAATGCCATCAAAATCCAATGATAAAGGGGGATGGCCACCTTCAAGTCTGTGTTAGTTAGGGTTCAGTTTAAGTCAACTCAGTAGTATTGGATACCATCGTCTCTAGGATCCTGCGTGATACTGAAGGATATGAAAAAAGAGATATGTAAGAGGCAGACCTGTCCTCAGGGAATTTACTGTCTAGTGGTAAAGTAATATTAGTATACAAATGAGTGCAAACAAAAGCAAGCCTGCACCGTACCTACTTCCTTTCATGTCTGGTTTATCTCCCTCTATCACTTCCTTTTTTTAAATTAAGCTATAGCCCTGGCCAGTGTTCTCAGTGGTTAGAGCATTGGCCCATAGACCAAAGGGTTTTGGGTTCGATTACTGGTCAAGGGCATGTACCTGGGTTGCAGGTTCGATCCCCAGCCCCGGCCTATCAGGGCACATGTGGGAGGCAACCAATTGATGTATCTCCCTCCCACCCTCCCTTCCTTTCACTCTCTCTAAAAATCAATGGAAAAAAATATCCTTGGATGAGGATTAACAAAATCTAAAAAAATCAATACAAAATAAAATAAAACGAGATATAATTGATATACAACATTATATTAGTTTCAAGTGTACAACATCAGTATAAAGGAAATCCAGCCATTTGCAACAACATGGATGAACCTTGAGGGCATTATGCCAGTGAAATAAGTCAGACAGAGAACACCATTAGGACCTCACTTATATGTGGAATCTGAAAACAAAACAAAACAAAATGAACTCATAAACACAGAGAACAGATTGGTGGTTGACAGAGACCGGGGTGGGCGAAATAGGTGAAAATGCCTTTTCATTTTGTTGATGGTTTTCTTTGCTGTGCAGAGGCTTTCCAGTTTCACGTAGTTCCACTTGTTTGTTTCTGCTTGTGTGGCCTTTGCTTCTGATGTCAAACTCAAAAAATCATTGCCAAGACCAATGTCAAGGAGCTCGCTGCCTGTGTTTGCTTCTAGGAGCCTCATGGTCTAGCCTTTAATCAGTTTTGAGTAAGTTTTGTGAATTGTATTAGATAGTGGTCTAGGTTTCTTTTTCTTTCCTTCTTTTCTTTTCTTTCTTTCTTTTTTGCATATGGCTGTCCAATTGTCCGAACACCATTTACTAAAGAGACTATCCTTTCTCCATTGTATATTCTTGGCTTCTCTGTAGTAAATGAATTGACAAGATGAGGGTTTATTTTTGGGCTCTCTATTCTGTTCCATTGATAAGTAGGCAGTGGAGAAAGAGGCACCTGAAGGGCTGAGAAAAGACCTCTTAGATGGTTGACCTGCAGGAGTTATAAGTAGAAACGAATCCCAGCCTGGGGTTAAGGCAGAGTTTGTTTGAGACGTAGAAGCACAAAATATCTGGTTCCAAGGAAGGGTTAACTTACAGAAGAAAAAAGTTAGTGAATTATGCCGAAAACTGTGGAGAGGTGGGCAGGAGTAAGAAGGAATGGATTTGTTAATAAGGGGATTATTGTTGTCCCTAAAAAGAACATGTTTAGTAATAGGTGGGGGAGGGGGAGAGTGTAAATGTGTTAAATGAAAGCATCATGTATGAAAAAGGAAATAGGCAGGGAAACCAGAGAAAGGAAATGTGAAGTAGCTTTTCGAGATGTTCGCTAGCGAAAAAGCAGTGGAGTGCTCGTCACTGAGAGCAGCAGCACCAAGGGGAAGGGAAGCCCTAGTTCCGTCCTGTGATATCCGGGAGAATTTTTGGGGTGGCTTTATGAGCTGTGGGTCTTTGTCTATTCAGTGTGCACCAATCAAGTGATCTGCTATCCTTTTTGGATGCTGAAGTTGTTCCATCTTTGACTAAGGAGAGCCCCTTCATGCTAACTCTCGTGCCATTGGGATATAAGCCATTAGCGTTGGATGCCTCCTTGCTGAAGAGCACAGTGACATCTCCCACCCTCATACTGTCAACTTCCTGGCCCAGAGCCAGAACTAACCATTTGTGCAAGGGGCACACATTCATGTCAGAGAAACTGGCATTTAGAACTCAACCTTGGCACTTGGTGTGTCCACTGTTTTAGAGTTGCCATAGTTCTTGGCTTTTTAATGGGTTGAATTAGGATATAAACACCTTTAAAACAAAACGGTAGCCCTAGCCTGTGTGGCTCAGTGGATAGAGCATTGGCCTGCGAACTGAAGGGTCCCGAGTTTGATTCTGGTCAAGGCCACATGCCTGGGTTGCAGTCTTGATCCCCAGTAGGGAGTTTGCAGGAGGCAGCCGATCAATGATTCTCTCTCAGCATTGCTGTTTCTATCTCTCTCTCCCTCTCCTTTCCTCTCTGATGTCAATGAAAATATATTAAAAACAAATAAACGCAAAAAGGCATATATTATTTCATACTGACATTTCCAGTTCAAACCTTGGTTTCTAACAATATAATTGCTCATTTGATTATCTTCCATTGGGTAAAAACATTTAAACAACAATAATAAAAGTCTTTCTACTAACAAGTAGACCATTAAATATAGTTGAAGATTTAAATAGCTCTATTTGTCTTTCAATTCTATTCCACTGAGAATGGAAAATCAAAATATTGTGTTCTTCAGACACTTGAAATAACCCTTCTCTCTGTGGTTATGTCACCAACTTGATATAGAATAAGAATCATTCTTTCTAACTTGCTTTCCATTTTTGTATTTTCCATTTAAGTTTTTTCAATCTGTAAAACATTTGTTTCCAAAGTCAAAACTTTATAACCAGGCATATTCAAAGAGTCTAACTTTCATTACTACCCTCTCCACTGGATGCCCCCTACAATGTCAAATTTGAATGAAGATTGGCTATATATGGTAGATATACGTATGTGTGAATATTTGTATATAGTCATATCCACCCACCCCATGTACAAAAGTAATTATTATATATAATATTCTACATATTGTTTTGAAGGTTATTACATGCATATGTATAAAGATATCCCTTATTTCTTTTCATGATTATTTTATATTCCGTTGGGGGGAATTCCTTATTGATGGGCATTTGTTCAAATCTTTCTTTGTCTTTTAGACGTCTTTCCAAGTATCCTTAAATAGTATATTTTGCATGTATTTTCAAGATTATGCATAGATATTATATATGTAGTATAAATATATATCTTATGTGTAATAATTGATATTTGCATGTCATTTTTATAGACAACTACTTTACTAGATCTTTATTACTTAGTTTTCTCATTAATTTGGGGGTTCCTTAATACACAGTCATATCATCTGCAAACAGAGACTGTTTTACTTCTTCTTTTCTATTACTAAGCATCTAAATGTATTTTCTAACCTAATTGTATTGAGTAATACCTCTAATACATTATTTAAAAAGTCACAAATAGTGGGCACTATTGTTTCTGCATACTCATGTTACAAGAATTTCTATGGATGTCTGTATGACTAGGGTTTTGTTTTTTATTGAGAATGAAGATTATTTTTTCCATCAAAATTCATAAGAAAGTTTTTCACCCCTAATTCAATTTTTAGTGATAACTCTATCATTAAATATGTTTAATGTCTGCCTACTCAGCCATATGCTAATGTCTCTCTCTCTCTCTCTCTCTCTCTCTCTCTCTCTCTCTCTCTTGTCTGGAGCTTCATTTATCAGAAGAGTTTCATGAGGACACTTTGTTTTAGCCTAAATGTTTCTAAACGTATCTATGTCCTTATGTGGAAAGTTTGCCTGTATACAAAATCATTGGCTCACATTTTTTCTCAAGTATTTTTAAGCGATTACTCCACTTTTTTTAGCATGAAATGTTGTTGTCAAGAACTTGGATGGCAGTCTGGCTTTCTTTCTCTTACTAGTGACTTTTGTATGAATGCCTGCAGGTTTATTTTCTTCATAGACTTAAATTTCAGTAATGTTACTAAGCTATGTCTCTGTGTTGACCATATTAGGTCAGTTTTTTCAGGTACATGGTATATCTTTTGAATGCATAATTATTTGCTACATTTCTGTGATTTTATTCTTCAGGTGCCCACTTACATACAATAAGGACACCTTTTACCTGTACTTTGTATTTATGACTTTTTCTGAAATCCTTTTGTTCTTTTCCTTTACACTTTCTTCTTATATCCTTTATCCCTCTCACCATGCCATTCATTGAGTCTATTTGGTGTTAGAGCCTGTCTATTTCAGTCCATGTTTCTGAATATTTTTCCTTAAAATTCAAATTTATTTCTAAAAGTCTCAGTTCCTATTTTACTCTTTTCTGTTGCCTGATCATGTCATTTCTGAAAATTCTTTTTCTAAAATGTGCAAATCTTCAAAGCTTTGTAATTCATTCGGAAATATTAGTCCATAGCTCCCATCTACTTTGTAGAGAGCAGTTCCTCGAAGAGCTGAATTGTCAGAGCAGACCCAAATAAATCACAGATCTCATCCACACCGAGTTTTTACTAACGACTAGGAAAGGAATAAAACTAAAAATGGGCACAAATAAACACAGCGCCTCTTTCACTGGAAGGACTCGACCATTGGATGGAACTTCTAAAAGACCCTTTTTCTTCACTAAGATGCATTTTGATTTTTTGAGCTATAGACGATTGCTAACTATATATGTGAGAAACGTTCACTCAGAGGAAGCAGTTTTTATATTTTGTTAGACATGCATATAGAAAGCCTATGAGATTACCTTTCATTCTTTGGCAGCTATGTTTCATAAAATAAAAAATTCAAGGATTTTTTGTTTTGTTTTGTTTTGATTTTTACCATGAGCAATTTAGACAGATTGATATAACCAGTTAGATCCCAGACAAGTAAAAGCTAAAGGAGTTCACCAGCACCAAAACAGTATTATAAGAAATCTGAAAGGGACTTAAGAAAAATTATGAAAAATCAAATGGCAATAACTACATACCTATCAATAATTACTTTAAATGTAAATAGATTAAAAGCTTCAATCAAAAGCCATAGGGTGGCTGAATAGATAAGAAAACAAGAGCCATACATATGCTGCCTTCAAGAGAGCCACTTCAGATCAAAAGACACGCATAGACTACAAGTAACTGGACGGGAAACGATATTTCATGGAAATGGAAGTAGCAGTACTTGTATTAGACACAATAGACTTTAAAACAAGGTATAAGAGGAAGCAAAGAAGGACCCAGCAATTCCACTTCTGGGTATTTATCCAAAGAAACCCAAAACACTAATTGGTACGGACATATGCATCCCTATGTTTATTGCAGCATTATTTGCAGTAGCCAAGATATGAAAGCAACCTATGTGTCCATCGATAAACAAATGGC
Source organism: Myotis lucifugus (assembly GCF_000147115.1). NCBI lineage: Eukaryota > Metazoa > Chordata > Mammalia > Chiroptera > Vespertilionidae > Myotis > Myotis lucifugus. The sequence continues at coordinate 293,851 of NW_005871453.1, read as the reverse complement.
CAGATAAGAGGTGGCACATATACACAATGGAATATTGCTCAGCCATGGAAAGGAATGAAATCTTGCCATCTGTGTCAGCATGGGTGGACTAGGGAGTATTAGGCTGAGTGAAGTAGGTCAGACAGAGTAAGACAAATACATATGATTTCACTTATATGAGAAACCTAAAAACCAAATAAATAAACAAAGCAGAACAGAAACAAAATCACTACAGAGACCACTTTAATGGTTGCCGGATAGAAGGGGAGTTGGGGGGATGTTTGACAAATGGGAAGGGATTAAGAGGTGCAAATTGCCAGTCCTAAAAAAGTCATTAAAAGTCATGGGGATATAATGCTCAGCATAGGGAATTTAGTCAATAATATCGTAATAGCAATGTGTAGTGTCAGATAGGTACTAGACTTACAGGTGATGCCTTTGTAAGTTCTATAGATGTCTCATTGCTACAATGTGCACCTGAAACATGAAGTATTATATGTCAACCATAATTGAAATATTAAAAAAATTAAAAACATTTTTAGATAAGAACTTCCCTTATTATCTTTCTGATATTCAATCTCATTGAATGTTTACAAGTTCTAATTAATCAATATACAAAAACCAAATATGTCTTTACACTAGCAACAAATATAGAACATAAATAAATACATATGTAATTAAATATACTTTTATAATTATACATATGTTTTACAGTAGTAACAAAAACTATAATGTATTTTGGAATAAATTTAATAAAGAAATTTCAGGAGCTCTATAGAGACAATTAGAAACCTTTATTGAAAGACATTAAGAACATAAAACATTAAAAAGAAATCTATGCCATGTTTATGGCTGGGAAGATTCATTATTCAAAATATATCAATTCTCCACAAATTTATCTGTAAATTCAGTGCATTTCTAATAAAAATCTTGAGCTCATTATAAAATTTATATGGTAAAAATTCAAGTATAGCCAAATGATTCTCAAAACTAAAATTAAGGTAGGAAGACTGGGTAAAGAAACTATAGTAATTAAGTTATATGGGCATAAAGCTATTATAAATAAGACAATGTGGTCTTATTGGCCTAGAAATGAGCATATTGACTAATGACATAGAAAAGAGAGTTCAGGAACTGACATTTAGGAACAACTGACTTATGGTAGAGAGAGCACTGAGATTTCAAGGGAAAGGAAGAACCATTGCATGACTGGTCCTGAAACAACTGGTTATCTGTATAGAAAAAAATCTGACCCTACTTCCTAGCATGGGAAAAAATTAATTCCAGGTGAATTATGGACTTACTTGAGAGGCAAAGCTAAAACTTTTATAGGAAAACTAGAGGCCCGGTGCACAAAATCCGTGCAAGGGGCTTGGCCCTCGCAGCCCTGGCTGCCTTGGCCAGCCCAGCCCTCACGCAACCTCAGCCGGCCCTCACAGCCCCGGTTTCATCTGGAAGGTCATCTGGAAGGATGTCTGGAAGGTCGTTTGGCTGTTCGGTCTAATTAGCATAGAAGCTCTTTATTATATAGGATGTACCTCAGGGTCAGGAATTATGTCTTAAAACAAACACAAAAACTTAACTTTTTTCTCTCTAAAATTAAAAATGTTTATAAAGAAAATAAAAAGAAGGCAAGTTGCTGGAGAAGTGGCTATTTATTATGCTTTATAAAGTATATATATTTTATCAAAATTCTTTTGTATGAACCAAATATTATACTGAAAATACAGTAAGGAAAGAGAGAACAACTTAGCTCACAATGGCTTTCCCTTCACATCCATCATCAGCTAAGTCAGGAACCTGCATCACTTTGCGTTTTCTGAAATGTGAAATGAAAATACTTGTGGAGGGCTCTCACAGATGCATTTAGAGTTTGTATGTTCAGGGAAATGGAATTGAAATGTTTTAGTAAGAGTCATGGGCCCAATCCTTGAAATAGATGTTGGTTGAGTTTCTTGTAGTGTGTAATTACAACACAATAAGACTCAAAAGCATTTCAATAAAGTGTGGGTGGAAGAGGAACATGCTGCTTCAAGAGCTTCATTAGCTTTCTGCAGACTGGAGCTCTCCAGGTCGTTGGGAAGAACCCTGTTTACCTTGGTTCACAATCAGTTTGAACCATCATTGAGGCCTGGGGGTCAGAGTGCAGCATCAAGTCCTTGGGCATACGCTGGGCGCAGAAAGAAAGGATAAAAACATTTTTCTAAAAGCCAAGAAATGGGTTCAAATTTTGTTTATTAGTTGTTTCCAGAAGAATATGTTGTAGTGCCAATCACTGATGAAATGGTAGGATTATACTTCGATCCCTGCTTTAGTTTCTTAAAGATGTTTCTGGTAAATTGGAGCAATGGCATTTGCCCAGTGTAGTATTAGACTAAACATATAATTTCTACAGGTACTTACTGTGGCCTGAAGCCTTGGAAATATTTAGGGGAGAGAGAGGGAGGGAGGAGGAAGAGAGAGAGAGAGAGAGAGAGAGAGAGAGAGAGAGAGAGAGAGAGAGAGAGATATCTCATGAAAACAAATGAATAAGAAAACCAAAATCAAAACATTGCCCTTTATGGTAAGGGTGATGAGAAAGACACATTTATCCATAAAGAATACATAGGTAATCTCTTATTTCTTTCCTGAAAATGACAGTATGCATGATTCTGGTTGGAGTAGAACACATTCATGTGGCCCTCAGTGAATTTTTCTTAATTTTGATTTCAGTTTCTAATAAGCATTTCTAAGCTATTATTGCTTTTCCCTCTCTTAGATGGACTTGCTTTTAAAAAGCCTTAGAGTCAACACTTCTATAGTATAAAGGCAAGTCTTAAGGGATGATGAGAATTTGACAATATGTGTCATGCGTGGTTTATTACGCGCTACCCTGCACATTCTCACATTTATCCTTGGAACAGTTTTTTGAGGATATTAAAAATATTGTAATGCTCATATTTCCTCTGATAAAATAAAGTTTATTGCTGTTAAACCTTAAAAGACTTGCTTACAATCACAAAGGTAGTAAGTGGCAGGATTGAGACTCTGCACTCCAATTTCAATGCTTAATAATTCCATCCTTAATAAGTGATTATTATCAACATTTTCCTAGGCAGTAGGAACATAGGGAAAAATCAGATACAGACAGCCCTGTCTTCTGAGAGCATGTAATACATTGGAGGGGTACGGGGAGGACAGTTACATGAACATAAAGGCTTACTATGTCAATAAAAGTAGATTAAGCGACACATGCTTATGTGTAAGTGCTTATGGGTAGGGGTTGTAAGTGCTGTTTATGGGGACATACTTAGTGTAGACCTAATCTTAGAAGCAACAGTGGGGAATGGTGGATGGAGAAGCAGGAGGGATAACTACTGTGACAGATGAATGGTGTACTCCCAGAGCACAGGAAGAAGACAGAAGGAAGTGCAGTGGGATATTCATTCAGTGTATGAATCTGGTCCCAGGACTGGCACAGTGTACTCGACCATTGAACAGACTTGCAAGTTTAGATGTCAAGTGCCTTAGACCATACTTACAAGCACACAGTGAGAACCGAATAAATGTTAGCTCTCATTGTTATTTTATTATATTGTTGGAGCTGGTGGTGGGTAAGTTGCTATGAGATTTTGTTGGTGTTCATGAAAGAGTAACAGTATTTTAAGGAGTTTGCTCACCAAAAGTGGAGCTTAGTAATTCAAGGTAATGAATTATCCTTTTATTTACCTTCTTGTAGATGTTAGTAAGTCTACAAAATGTTGAAGTATTATTTTGGATACGTAGCCTTTTTGTACTTAAAAGTCATGGAGTCGCCCTAAGCAGTTTTGCTCAATGGATAGAGCGACAGCCTGCGGACTGAAAGGTCCCAGGTTCAATTCCAATCAAGGGCCTGTACCTTGGTTGAGGGCACATCCCCTGTAGGGAGTGTGCAGGAGGCAGCTGATCTCTCTCATCGATGTTTCTAACTCTTTATCCCTCTCCTTTTCTCTCTGTAAAAAAAAAATCAATAAAATGTATTTTTTTTAAAAAGTCACGGAGCCATTATGTTAGAGCTGAAATAGCATTTAAGACTTAGGGCAGTGACTTTGAAAATGTCTTCTGTGGGTCCTTCCAAGAAGGTGACGAAGCGTTTGTCTTGAAGGAAGGAAGGTGTGTGGGTCTTTGGGACACCCTCACAGTCCTTCCGAAGCAGATGCACTTTGTTCACATGTCACTTTACTTAATAAGAACCCCACTTCAAAAAGTACCATTGGTTTGGCCCAGCCTCCTTGTTTACAGATGGGAAAATGGAATTCCAGAAAGGTTCAGTGATTTGCCCGAGGTTGCACAGCTGTCTGCTGACAGAATGGGGCCAAGAAGACACGTCCTCTCTTTCTGGTGCACTGTCCTTTACTACCTATTGCTACACAATGTGAGATTACTGCCCTTTTCCGATATTAGCATAATCAAAAGAAACATTTAAAATTACACTTCTAGATCAGCACCTCATCAGTGGTTCTCAACCTTCTGGCCCTTTAAATACAGTTCCTCATGTTGTGACCCAACCATAAAATTATTTTCGTGCTACTTCATAACTGTAATGTTGCTACTGTTATGAATTGTAATGTAAATATCTGATATGCAGGATGGTCTTAAGCGACCCCTGTGAAAGGGTTGTTCGACCTCCAAAGGGGACAGGACCCACAGGTTGAGAACCGCTGACCTAAATACAAGAGCTACGGGAAAACACTGCCAATAATTCACCAGATACACATCCACTCCCCCCACCTCTTGGAAGCAGCTTTCAGTATCATCCGCCCATCTGCAAATAAATATGTTTGCTTTGTATCCATAGTTTTATTTGATGAAAACTTAGATTGAGAAGCATGCAATGAAGTTAGCAAACATTGTATGGACTCAAGGCAAAGACTGTCCATAATCAAAGAAAAGACCAAACAGAGTGAAGGATACAGAGCTCTAGAAGAGTGGTACACATTTCCGAAAGATGTACTCAATAAAACAGCACTGTTTCACACAAGACCTGCCATCTTCTGTTGGCTCTATTCTCAAGCCTTGTTTGTGAACTGGCTTCCAGGGAAAAGTGTCATTCTATAATGGCTGTGTTCCAACTTCAGCATGAAAAGCCTGGAGATTCTAAGAGGAAGGCAGTTCAGGTCACTTCTAATTTTCAACTCAAGTGTCTTGAATTTCTGGGCTCCATGCTATTGGTTTGTTGGTTTCCCTCACTGGATTTCAAAGCCGGAACACTCTTTGCTAGCCTTATACTAACCATTAAAATAACTACCTCATTCAATTTCTTATCCTATTTAGAAACACACACACACACACACACACACACACACACACACACACACACACACAAATGTCTCTTCTAAAAATGGAGTCCAGATGACCTCAAAATATATTGTCACTCAGGCCTCAGTTCAAGTGTCACCTTCTCAAGGACAAGCTAGCTGAAGTTGCCCTTCTACCGACTTGCCTGCTGATCACTGTTTTATTTCCTAAAAGCACTTACCACAGCCCAAGACGATCTTGTTCCTTGTTACTTGTCTGTTATCTGGCTTTATCACCAGGAGATTAGGACCTTGACTAACTTGCAAAGTGCTTGGGATCTAATAAAAGGCTGGTAAGTCCTAGGTCTTTAGCTTAGTTATTAGACTTCCAACACACTGTATGAATATACGTCAGTCCTCTCAAAGGATAGGAATGAATTAAGGTTTTATGCAAAAGGAAGAGGGAAATAAAGGCATTATGGGGTGTTTTTTTGGGGGGTGGGGAGCGGCATTTCAATGGCCTTGATTAATGATGGTTCATTTTGTTTTTGTACCATAAAACCAAATTTTGTGGTGCATTTTGTTCTGGACTTTGTGTGCATAAGAACTTCTGCAGTTGGAATGGCCAAGTTAAGAAATGTGAATTTTTTTTTCTTCCTGCTATAAAGACTTGAGGAAATACTCCCCCTGTGAGTCTGATCTTTAGAAAACACAAATCTTGATCACTCTTCCCTTAAATTTTCCTAGGAATTCTCTTCAAGCTGTAGTGGCTTCTTTGGATTGGGGATGAAGTCCACCTTCCAGATCACAGCCTTGGGGCCTTCTTTCTGCTGCTACCTCCTCAGGCCCCTTGTGCCTTGGTCAGCAAGGCCAGGGTTCCAGGATGTTGACCTTCTTTTACTTTCTCAGACTCATCAAGCAGTTTCTTGCTTCCAAAACCTACATTAGTCTTTATGCGTGGTAAGCTCTTTCCAGTCCCTGCTAATTCCTACTTCTTTAGATTTCAGATTAAATGCCACCTCTCCAAATTGGTCTTCTCTGATACTCATCTTCCCCCATATCTAAAAGAGTTTCCTTGATGTACTTTACTCTAAGACCTGTACTCTTCCTTCTTGACATTTGTTGTAATGAATAGTTTTACTTCATTTTATTGGTGTGTGTTTTTGTGTGTGATAATGTGTATTTAATGTCTGTCTAAACTGTATATCACAGGAGTCGATGTTTTGCTCATTGCTGTACTCCAAACACTTAACTCAGTGCTTGGAGAACAGTAGATTCTGACTTGGTAAATATTTACTGAGTGAATATTGGAATGAACAAATAAAATTGATCTTTGAGTTTCTAGTGTGTCTAGTACTGAGTCTGGCATATATAATTGACTCAAAACATAGTGTACAATGAAACTTGAGTTAAATAAATGAAGTGTTGATCATGTCTTTTACAGGGAAACAGTGATTATTTATTAAAAGTAGGAACCCAGCTCTCACATACAAACACAGCACTCTCTTTGTTTATTCGTCTTCATTCCAGTTAACGAAATCAGGTCATCTAAGTAGAATGGAGAAAAACTACTTAATTGCTTTGTGTGTATAATTCCAAAGCATCCAAGTGAAAAGCAAGTAACGGAGACATTCTTCCTTATGTCTTACATATTTGATGTATCTTAAAAGATCAATCAAATCTCCTTTTAGTTGGATATTTGAGTAGACACAACCATTAGATGATTTTCCTCTAGTGACTTACTTTAACTCTTCAACTATATACACTGTACAAGCAACCTCAAGTGGAACATTATCTATAGAAGTGCAGAATTCCATCTCCTTTGGCAAAGCCATTCAAACCCAGAAGTGTGTTTTACAGACTCTGACAGAAGTGTCTGTAATAACCAATTCTAACCTCCTTTTTCTTTATCTTTTTACCACTTTAGCACCCAAAAGTATATGAAAAGGGGTGCATGTTAAGGCTTGTTTCTATTTATTGTAAAATATCTCTTGGCTTAAAACTGTTCTGATTAGCAGCTATCTGATGTGAGAAAAGTAAAGAGCAAAAGAGTTCCTTAGAGTCTTAACTCCTATATGACAGGTAGCTTAATAAAGGTTATTGAACAGTAGATGACTAAGTGTTTGGCACTAATATCCAGACACAGCTTTCATGCAGGTCAATCTAACATTTCCTGTGTAATTCTTTTTGCACCAGCATGAACCAAGAGGGTCTAAATCCTCTGGGTGAGTAATAGGTGTATCAATTATCTATACTCTGTCGCTAGGATTGGAAGTAGGCTTACAATGACTTTTGCAAAGCTGAAGTCCACCGCTGGAGATGGAAGTAGAGAGAGACGAAGAGGGAATGAGAGTCCTCATGGCTTTGCATTGGGACATGACTTGGGGGCATCGGTAGGGCCTTCATTCTGGAAGGGGTTGAGTATGGACTTTAGTATGTGTGATGGCCTTATAACCTCTGGCATCCACTTCCACACTTTAGTGGTCAGCGAGTTAGTGCTTTAGCAAGGCAAGTCTCTGAAGAAGAATTTCATTTTCCTTGAGCTGAAAATACCCTGAGGATACTGCCTGAGGGAAGTGTTCTCTCTTTTCTTTGATTTCAATCCTATATGAAAAAATTCTTTTTAGCTTTTTTCTCCTTGCATTGGAATTCTATTTACTGGCCACTGATGTTGACTGGCTTCTCTTGGTTGAGTCCCTTATGTACCAAATGACAACAACAACAATAAAGCTACACGTGGATTGAAGCTGAGAAAAGCAGAGAACTGAAAACTTTCTCCCTGCAGTCACACTTCCCAACTTCTTCAGCAAGGTCTGCCTGACTTGGGATGTGTCTTCTGAGAATTTTACATTTCTAAAATGCTCTAAATTGCTCCAGGCATTTATTCCTCAGCCTCTCAGTGAAGATAGTACTGGCTTTCATTTCATAGCAGCTCTTCTCAAGGTAATGGACTAAAAGTTATTTCCACTTGAAATCCAATCCTTCAAAATGAATCCTACAATATGGTTTTTGTCTCCCTTTTGTCAGAATAACTCTAAGAAGATGATCTTCTGATCATATTCTTAAAATTTATCTGATTGGTTTTTATTTTATTCCATTTTCCAGGTCATTCTTATGCTCATTCAGGCACAGAGTTAAGTAATTGGTTCAAGGTCACAGAACTGGTAAATGGATGCATCAAGATTTGAACCCAGGCAGTTGGATGCCAAACTCTGAACTGCTTTTATCTCACGTAATCAGCTTTGAGATGCAACCATTGAAATTTTGCATTTTTCAAGATTTACTGGTATTGCCATTGTAAATGGTGATGATGTGTAGAACAGAAATTTGCCATTTAGTTTCAAATGTCAAAGAGTCGCATTTGCAAACCTCTTGATTATACAAATATTTATGGATCCACAGCATTGCAGAGTGTGTGCTGAGAGATTTTGTAGCAGCCAAAATACGGAAGTTTTTAAAATACAACTAAACCTGCCACTATTGATTTTAAACAGCATCCTAATTTGTAAACTTTTTTTTCTAACCATATTGTACTTTTCTCAGGACAGCTAAGTTAAATGTTGATCTCCTGGGCTGTTTGTTTGTTCCTGTCCATAAAGAGAGACTAAGGGGTAGCTTTCCATTTTGTAAGATTATTTTTGAAGATATATAAGGGCAGGTTTGATCTGCACACCCTCATTAGAGCTCTTTATTTCCCAGGTGGAGGAATAAGTACCTAAGGGCTTCTGATAAACAGGCTTTCATTTCTATAGAGAAGAAACTTTCAGGATATTGCATAAACAAATGCTCTTGCAAACCCTCCTCCCCCCTCCACACCCCTCCACTTCCCCCACCCCCATTGCTTAAGTGCAAATGAACTGTAGTTGAAGAGGACAAAGAGCAGAACAAGGTTTCCCCACTAGGGGATTCTAAGCTGCTCTGAACACCAGATGTAATTGGTGGAGGGCTTCATCCTTGCAGGCTGTCACGTCTCACAGTTGGAGTCCAAGGCTGGGCTGCTTGCTAAACTACTCCTGATATATGACTAAAGCTGTTCTCTCTTAAAAAATAAATCTTGTTCTTCCATACCCCATGTATTTCTCAGACTCTGGAGCACCTCGTGGATTTAGACCAATTTTTACATTACTTAGTCATGTTACCACCAGATTCTCAGTAGTCAACCCATGTCTGATGCTGTTGATTCATCTGTTCCATCTGAAATTGAGTTAATTCTCTGGTCTGAATGGCTCCCTGAGGTTAGGTTAGAATATTTTGGCAGCATTTCAACAAGGAAGCCCTGACCCCAAGGTGTAATGACCTCAGTGGACAGATGGTAAAGGGTTCCTCTGTGTTGGGCAGGTATCAAGTGACTGAACACCCAGCAAGGTCCACATGGATTTGTTCCTGATCTTAGGGTTCCTGGTCACCTGTTCACTGGCTCACATGGCAAGCCCTTTCACCTGTGACGCTGCTAATGAGGGACCTACAGATACCACGTCATCAGTCAGTCATTTCCATGTGGGCAGCATGTAGTGATTTACCAAAAAGATCATCAGGGTCAACAAAGAACATAGCACTTATTTATTATACCAAAAGTGTTTAGACCAAGGGAGTTTTTCCCATGGAAAGAATAGTGGATTTAGTCTTATGGAGACAACATAAAGTTCTTGTAGACTTTTAGAGAACCCTTAGAAACTAGGGACCTCAGTGGAATAAATATTCTCCCAGGTGCCCTCAAAGTTGAGACTCCCAGCAGCAAACATGAAGCACTTCGCTCTGCATGGAAGCAAGCCCCAGGTCCTCCTAGCACAGCGGTTCTCAACCTGTAGGTCGCGACCCCTTTGGCGGTCGAACGACCCTTTCACAGGGGTCACCTAAGACCATCCTGCATATCAGATATTTACATTACGATTCATAACAGTAGCAACATTACAGTTATGAAGTAGCAACGAAAATAATTTTATGGTTGGGTCACAACATGAGGAACTGTATTTAAAGGGCCAGAAGGTTGAGAACCACTGTAAATGTCTCAATGATTTATACTTAAGGTGTGTGCCCTCTGCGCCCTCTAAAGGACCCCCACCACCACCACACACACACAGAACCGTTAGGGATGCGCCATTCCCAGTCTATGGCTCCCAGTTTGTGCTGAAGAGCAAGCATTGTATTGTGGACAGGTATGATGGGGGAGAAATCACAGGCTATGCAGTGGGAAGAAGCCGAGAAGAATGCTCTCTTGCTGAAAGGGTTAAGAACAAGCTTCTCAGGAGAAAATGTGGGAGACTATTGAAAAGGGACCAGAAGAACAGAGAACAGTTAAGACTCCGCTCTCAGTTTCTGAGCTGAACTTTTGCTCACAGCAGGTGAGCGCAGCTCCCTCCCACACTGAGAGCTGCTCCCCTGCCGATGTGCAGTCTGTGAAGTAAACAGACGTTACACTGAGAAAGGAACATTTCTCTATTTTGGCTATTAGTTGTTATTTTTAAAGCTTTATCCTCCAAACCCTTTCCCCTCTCCTTGTTTATTTTTTCACTAGAAAGAAAATGTGCTTCTTTAAAAAAAAATCAACTACAGGACAAGAAAAACTCACTTCCAGTATTCTCTGTCTGATTAAGGCCAACTCACCTCTGGGTGTGACCATCTATCACCCCCTCTTGTGGAACATAGCATTTAACGTTTTCCTCCGCCTACTGGTATGTAGAACTTTCATACACCTGGATTTCCACCGTCAAAGCAAAATCTACCACAGCAATTGTTTTCTGGGTGCTTCAGGTAAAAAGGCCAACCTCTCCCTTGATATCTATGGATCGATTTATCAGTCCATAACTAATAGTTAAATATAGACCCTGCTGTGTGCCACATACCATTCTAAGCACTTTATATAAAATCCCATTTATCTTTATCTAAGAATATTCTAACAGTTGCTTCAATATTGATGTGGGTTAAACTTGGGGAGATTGACATTATTTGGAAGAAACTTTCTAGGCCTTTTCTGGGGAATGCATCCCGTTGTGTTGCATCTGTCTTTCTCCTTGTCTATTTTGTCTCTGTTCTGGGTCTTCATATTAACGAGGCCTATGCCTAATGCCTAGCTCAAAGCCTGGTGTTATGGGCCCTCAATCTGTCTTTTTGAATGACTTAAAGTGAAGCAAGACAAGAAGACAGAGAAAATCTTATTGGAATTCTTTCTTCTGGTGTAGGTGGTGTGGTTTGATGTAACAGTTTTGAGACCTAATTCCCTTATTTGGAAAGTGGAAATAATAATACCAACCTTAGGGGGCAGCTGTAAGAAGTAAATAAATTTTATCAAAAGTACTAGCATATGTCAAGTCAGCTCGTTAAAGATGGTTTATTCCATAAAGGTGTTAAGAAAACTAACTAGCTGCCTGGGAAAAATAGTAAGTTGAATCCCTGCCTCACATCTTACATCAAAGTTAGTATCAAATGATAGCTATCTATAGATGTGTCCAAAGACGTAAGCATAAGGGTAATCATTGCAGGAGCTGTTTGTAATGGCAAAATACTAGGAATTAAACTAAATGTCTACCAATAAAAATGTGGTTAAAGAAATCACAGCTTTTTTTTTTCCAGTGAAAAACTATGCAATTTTTAAAAACAGTTGAGGAAGAACTTCAAGATATTTTAATTGAAAACAAAATAAAAAAAGATACTGGGCAATGTGTTTAGTGTTTATGTTTTAAATTTGTATATATTTCATAAATATATCTTTGCATATGCATAGACTATTTTAACTTCTTCCTGTCCTTCTTGATTACATGCCCCAAATTGAGCCTATGAACAAAAAAAATGAATGAGTTCCTTTCTCATATATCATTTCATTTAATTTCTGCAACAAGTGCATACAAATGATACTAAGATAGTAATTTATTTTTAAAATATTAAATGTGATGAATTACATGTTATGTTATGAATGTTAAATTCTTGAGGCCAAGGCTCTGTTGCATAGGGAAAAGCCTAAACTTCCTATAATGATGTAGGACCTTCTTCTTCACCTGACCATTTCCTTCTTTCTCACATTAATCTATCTCTTTCTAGCACACTGCTCAATATTCTTTCATTTGTTCCTCCTTTCCACATTTAGGGCCTTCTTCCAGTGATGTTTTCAGTGAAATCCTACATTCTCTTAAAGTGTTACCTCAAATGCCACCTACTAAGCAAATTCTCACCTGTCATCCTCAACAACATCAATAATTATAAGTCTGTTATACTTGATTATGTTATTTCAAGGCCATGAACATATTGAAACTGGAGGCCCTGTTTTTTGTTTGTTTATTGTTTTTAATTATTGATTTCACAGAAGAAGGGAGAGGGAGATAGAAACATCAATGATGAGAGAGAATCATTGATCAGCTGCCTCCTACATGCCCCCCACTGGGGATCGAGCCCACAACCTGGGCATGTGCCTTGACCGGAATCGAACTGTGACATCCTGGTTCACAGGTCGATGCTCAACCACTGAACCACACTGGCCGGGGTGGAGGCCCTGTTTTTATTCCCATAACTACCACAATATCTAGAATATAGGAACAGATAAAAAATATTAGAAAAATCATTTACCTCAATCTTAATAGTTTTTTATGACCTATAGGTTGAAGAATGCTATAATTAACATGCATATTTGGGGAATGAATATTTGAAATGAAAATGGTTTATTCGTGGGAAATCTTTTTGCCTTGCTTCCTAGAATTCAAATGAATGTTCATGCTCCATAAACAAAATGGCTACAGTTTTTTGATACAGATTTGGAGCCAGCAGATTTTTATGAATGTGAACCTTATCATACCTTCTGGAACTTCTATGTTCTTTAATACTTTTTTCCCTGCATTTTCATAGGAACCAGGGAAAATGTGTAGAGGGCATGGTGGAGATCTTTGACATGTTGCTGGCTACATCATCTCGGTTTCGTATGATGAATCTCCAGGGAGAGGAGTTTGTGTGCCTCAAATCCATCATTTTGCTCAATTCTGGTGAGTAGATAACATGTGAGATTTTAATTCTCGGTTACTGACAGACATATGTATTTTCAACCAGATGCAAGCTACCTGCTACAAAGGCATAATCATAAATTGAAGGGAACCACTGACAGACATTTAAAACAATCTATTGGCATTGTTGACTACTTACGGAGGTGGAACCTCACTGTTTCAATATGATGAATAAAAACAAATTGAATTGAATGAAAAAGGCATGGAATTAAATGGCCTTTTTGTTGAAATAGTTGTATCTTTTGGTAGATATTAGGGGTGTTTTTATTCAAGTGATTCATGTATAGACATATGGCTATTGACCAGTAGTTAAAGTTACACTGTTTAAAAAATGGTGACCAATTCCAAGTTCCAGATTGTAAGGAAAGAAGCTTATTTGAGACAGACTATATTTTTGGTCAAAACTGATTAGCTGAAACATATAACTGGCTCAGAGATAGGAAATCCTGGTCCTAAGACCGAGGCAGGTGGAATGCAGTAAACTGGACCAGCTGAAAGGGAGTTTTTCATTGGTCTTTGGTATCTAATTCAACTGTCCCCTCCTATTTATTCATTGGAGAGAGCTCAGCTGAGAACACATCTTTTTTTTTTTTGTAGTGAGGTTGGCTGTATTATAAAAAGTCATTTCAGGTCACCAGATGGAAATCATGGCTCAGCTTGAACTAACACCCTGACTCCTCCCACCCCCTCAGTATTTGGCCCTAAGCACTAGATCTCCAGTCTGTGGGACCTGAAACTCAACAATTGGGTGTCAGCTGCAGTGTAGATGCCCTTAATCTGGACCTTTACCCCTAATCCGTGGCCCTCCTTCATGCCTCAGGCCTCATTCTTACATAGAAATCATAGGTATTTTAAAGCCCTGGCCTGATTTAGATCTCCTTCCTTACACCAGTAGGTCCTATCTCAAATTTCCCAGTAACTGAACAAACAGTCTGTATTGATCACGGGTAGAGAATCAGCACATCTTTCTTTTTTCAGATGTTTTGTCTCTTCCTGATGATTGGCGGTCCCTTCCCACCCCCCACCCCCCTAACAATTTTCCACTTCTCTTCCCCACCAATGCTAGTAACCAAATCACTTAACGGTCATCATAGTAATCATTCTCACTTATCAACAGATAAATGGAAATCTATACTATTACACTAGACAATGACAGGATTACAGAATGAAGTTACATAAAAAATAATGTGATCTATACTAAGGCAGTGATTAGGACTCCATTCAAGTTTCTGGTTCCACTCACATGCATTGTGCTTTTCATTTTAGTCATTTGTCCTGGACATTGCAGGGTCCAGACCCCTCAATGGCTGTTTAGTGGATGAGTGTTCTGGGAGCAGTGCCACTCGGCTGCCCGGTGCCAGGTCCTGAACCTGCTCCTTCTTCGGTGGAGGGCTGGCACATGCAGGCAATCTGCTAACTTCAGGGAAAGCTGGCCTGTTGGTGCTGGGACATTTCCCCCACTGTTACCAGGAAATAATACCCGAGACAGGAAGTGAAACTGGTGAGCTGTATAATCAACGCAGTAGATGCTGTGGCCTTGGTAACCAAAAGTGTTTCCTTCGATCCATATAGCTTTTTCCTACATTATCGTTCTGTTCCTATGATTGGGTGTGTGTGTTTTTTAAATTTAATATTATGTTTAAAAAGGCAAGACTTTTGCCATCAAAATTTTGGATTTGTAGACCCATGTTTTTTAAGTCCCAGAGGGGAAAAAGATATCTTTCAGCCCTCGTAAGAAAGTCTTTTATTAAGACTAGCACCAGAGCCTGGCTGGTGTGGCTCAGTGGTTGAGCATCGACCTGTGCAGGAGGTCACAAGTTCAATTCAAAGTCAGGGCACATGCTCAGGTTGCGGGCTTGATTCCCAGTAGGGGATGTGCAGGAGCCAGTGGATCAATGTTCCTTTCTCGTCGATGCTTCTATCTCTTCTCCCTTTCCCTTCCTCTCTCTCTAAAATCAATAAAAACATATTTAAGAAAAAAAGACTAGCACCAGAATCTCAAGCCAGGATTTCCCACTGCAGAATTGCAGAATTTGGACCTCCATCTTACACTCCCCCCCCCACACACACACACACACAGGAGTTCAACGTTCCTACTGGATTCTCCTTCTTTCTCAGGATCTGCTGTGAGCTTCCCCTGCACTTGAAGGGTTGGCACACCATTTTGGAATGCAAGGCATTGCATACTGACAGAGTTGAACAGCTGTCTTTTTTGTGAGATAGCAGGGTGACAGCTGGCTCGAGAGCAGTAACAAAACAGAGGCTGTCGCTCAACCTGGAAAAAGCGAGATCACTTTTTCCACTCGCAAAGCGAGCTGTGTTTCCGAAAAGCAGAGCTGCTGCTGGGCATAGCTCCTAGTGTCGCATATTGTTCCTGAGAAATAGAATAAAGAGGACAGGACTTGGAAACAGAATCATATATGGTGCTAGATCCTTTTTCAGAGTGAAAAAAGCAATCGGTCAGATGGAGGTGACCATCATCACCTCCCAAGAGACATACAGAGCGGCTCCAACTCCAGGACTGTCTGACAGAAGCCGAGCTGGAGACGGTTCAGGAAACCTAAGTTAGAAGGTTTTTGTGATCCCTGGGAAACCAGACCTCAGTGAATGAAGGAACCTTGGGCTTTGTGTGGACATCCTGTCACCCAAGTCTGAGGAGGTTGTGTTATGTTGGCCTTGACTTTGGGGCAGAGGCACTAGGGAGTTGAAAGGTGGTTGTGAGGACCTGCTAGGAATGTTTTTCTGGAAGTCTTGAGAGGGTCTCCCAAATGCCAAAATCTCCAAGAGAAGCCCTTTATGCAGCTGTTAGGGAGCAGGATCATCATGATTTCTGCCTCATTTAGAACAGTTATTACTTGGCTTGAGAAGGCCTAGAATCTTCCATAGGTCAAAATCTGTTTGTTTTCTACTCCCCACCAAAGGGCAGAGGCATTCCTTGTTGATTCGAAGGTGCTGTAGCAAAGTCAGTGCCAGCTTCAAGGCACTCTAAGAACCAGCTGGACAGAGCTCAAGAGGAGGGCAAATGAGAACAGAGCAGATGAGCACAACACAGAAGGCTGAGAGGGAGGATGGGGAGCTGGAGCTATAGAGGGGGTGGGGCAAAGGTTCTTCACTTGCTCACGGTATTCCTTCTACACAATGTGACTTCAGTTCCTCTTTATAATTCCAACTAGAGGCCCGGTGCACAGATTTGTGCACTGGTGGGGTCGCTCAGCCTGGCCTGTGCCCTCTCACAATCCGGAACCCCTCGGGGAATGTCAGAGAGCCGGTTTCAGCCCGATCCCCGCAGGCCAGGCAGAGGGATCCCACTGGTGCACCACCAGGGCCAGGGAGAGACCGTGGGAGGGCTCCAGGGCATGTCCAGCCTGTCTTGCTCAGTCCTGATCATCTGGACCCCAGCAGCAAGTTAACCTACTGGTCTGCCCCCTGGTGGTCAGTGCATGTCATAGCAACTGGTTGAATGGTCAAACAAAGGGTCAGACACTTAGCATATTAGGCTTTTATTATATAGGACATTTCTGATCCTTCTCAGATCTCATCTTATTCGGGAAATCTACTACCCACATTCAGAATGAGCTTTTCTTCTCTAGACTATTGTTCTCACAGTCAGGACCACACAATCTAGCATTTGGTCAGTTGGTTGTCTGATTTCATTCATTTATTTAATAATTCATCATTTACTGAATTCCTACTACAAACTTTATGTCAAATATATGAAAATGTATGACAATTTTTTTTGTTTTGTTTTGTTTTTTTACTTCAACCTGGATTGGTTCTTTATGCACAGATGTCCTAATTTCCCTATAAGCCACGAATCTCTTTTTCTGTATTCCTCACAGCTTTTAGCCTGTGAACGGTCAACAAGTATCCCACCATTCATTCACTTAATAGATGCTCATGTGCTAGACATGACCAGGAGCACCTGGCAAGTCCCCACGTTCCCAGGCTGTATCTACCGTTGTAAAACCTATCCTTTTCAGCGTACTGTAGATCTAGGCAACATCAAACTAATTACTGGTAAAACAATGGCCATCTCCCTGGGTTATTGTGAGCTAATGGAAATTACGTAGACTGTCTAATGTAGTTCATGGAACACAGCAGACCCTCAATCAAGGACAGCTATCATCATCACTCTTGAGAACCTCTGGCTTAAATGGAGTCAGTTCATGCCTTTTTTCAGTATAATTAAGTGCTTTTAGTTTAAAGGCTTCCTGCTGGGCTTAACAACTGTGCGGGGACTCCAGGGTAATACTAACAATACAGATTGCCACTGTTCCGAGACTTTGTTATTGTGCATTTAATTATGTGGAGAGAAATTTTATCGCAAGACTTACCTCCTGGATGATAATTGATTGTTATTTGAACCTTCATATTGGCTGAACTCAAGGAAAACTGAGGTGAGCCTCTTGCTACCACCAGGCACTCAATTGGCTGCCTCTTCTCCCCCCATAGATGATCCTCATAAACCCCTGGGAATCCACTCCCGTTCAGAACAAAACTCTTTCAGTGAGTGTTTTTCATGACTCAGAAAAAGTCACAGGTCAAAGCTTAATAAGTATAAATCCATACTCTCCAGTCAATGGTTTGGCCTTCAAATTGAATTGAATACTTACATCTACCCCTTTTCTGAACCCCTTTCTGACCAGAATTCTTTATATTTCCCAGTAATTCGAAGATTCTCATACCCTTCATTCTCTGGTAACTTTATCCAACTGGCTCCCTGGAGAGCCTGCGGGCCTCCTGATTCAGCATCTCTGGTATCTAGCCGATCCACTCTCCTCTCCTGACTCACAGATCATCCCCAGATACCTGGAGGTCTTCTCTGTGCCTGCTGGACCCCCATGTTCCCTTCAGCAGGTGCATCTGTTGCTCCTGTAATGTCTCATGCTATAGAAATGTTGTACTCTTCATTACCTGTTCATCCCAAGATGATCTACAGATATTTCTCTTTCAGTTGATGAAGTAATAAAGAGGAGTAGGAGCCAAAAGTCATAGAGTGAAAAGTCAAAGGAAAAGAGAATCCCAGAAAGAATGATGGCAACATCTCTAAAATGTATACCCTGGTGTTCATGAGAGGAAAGGGGGATATGGAATGGTGAACAGGAGCATATACATTCAACGTCAACATACAAACAGCACCAGCTGCTGTCTCATCTAGTTCTGTTCCTATGCTTCTATGGCATATCTTGTCATCTCGGTGGCTTGCCAAAACACAGGATGCTGGAGGGGATGACATTGTTTGCTTTATGTGTGCACTGGAGGCCCCACTCTGGTCCGGGAAGCATTTATTTCATGAAAAGTTATAACAAACTTTTATCACGATGGATGTTTCCTTTCTTCAGAGCTGAATTCCTTGTACTCTTATTTATTAGACAACTAGAGGTCCGGTGCACGAAATTCGTGCACGGTGTGTGTGTGTGTGTGTGGGGGGGGTGTCTGTCTCTGTCAGCCCGGCCTGCACCCTCTCCAATCTGGGACATCTCTCTCGCAATCCGGGACTGCTGCCTCCTAACCGCTTGCCTGCCTGCCTACCCGATCGCCCCTAACTGCCTCTGCCTGCCGGCCTCATGCCCCTAACTGCTCCCCTACCAGCCTGATCGCCCCTAACTGCCCTCCCCTGCTGGCCTGATTGCCCCTAACTGCCTCTGCCTTGGCCCCCGCCACCATGGCTTTGTCAGGAAGGACATCTGGAAGATTTCTGGTCTAGTTAGCATATTACTCTTTTATTAGTATATATTATTTAGAGCATTTATATTTTTAAGTTTAGAAATAAGATAATGATTCGGAGTCCATATATTTAGATACAAGATCATTTTGAAAACATATTGACTGTAAACAGTCAGGATCATTCATTCTCAGCGGTGAAAGGTCTCTGGCAGGAGCAGACCTTGGACATTGCAAATAGGCACATTGACAGGTGTGCCCATTGTTGTCACAGTGAAGGAGACTTCATTGCTTTAATCTCTTGAGTTCTTTATGATGCAAGCTTCCTCTCCAGGGAGCCTGCTTATTGCTATTATTTTGAGATAAATGGCACTTCATGGTTATTAAGTGATTCATTGTCTTCTCTCTGGCTGACTGGGTTCTGTAGGCGGTCACTCAACTGTAGGAATCTTTCCCTGCTACTAACTTCTGGGCAACCTGGAACACACCTCATGGGCTCCCTTAATTTCCTGAAAACTGGTTGTGGCATGGACTCTGTCATCAGGCAGGCAGCTGTGCCACTCACCTATGGTTGGGGGGCGGGGAAGTGATGTATTCTGATAAGCTGTGTTCCTGAGCCTCAGGTGGAAAATGGAAATAACGATGCCAACTCATGGAATCGTTGTGACTATTGAGAGAAAGGCCATATAGTATCTGGCACATAATAGATGCTTTATTCATGCTCTTGACATACAAAACCCTCCCTGGCTTTTGACTTTATGAAAAAAATTGCTATGTCCTTCTTAGCAGATAATACAGCCCTGCCTGGAAATTCTAAGGGGGGATGTCACTCCTCACTTTGGGGGATGAGAAATTGCATTTTCACAACAAAGACATCCTTCTTATAAATGGAGTAGTCTTGGGCCCCAGATGGGGACAGTGGTTCCTGTATCTTGTCAGAGTTTCTAAGAAACTGGTAAATCAACCAAGTGCCTGTAGTCTGGGGAAGGCTTGGGAGTCCTAATGTGAATTCCTGGGAGAGGGCAAAGGTAGCAGCCACTTGGAAACTACAAATTCTTCCCACATTCGGGATATTAGAAACAGTTGTTAGTTCTTGTTGAGACGCCCCAGGGGGAGAAACAGATTTTTGTGCTTTTGTGCTTTCAAGAGCACTGAACAAGGAGGAAGCCTATGTCCTTGATTCAATGGCTATGTTGAGCCGCTTTCTCTAAGGCCCAGAAATCATGTCAATAGGCATCCTTAAGTCTGAATAATGTATGGACCCCTTTAGAAAGGAAAAGCTGCCAGGCTCCCCCAATGCTGACTTAATATGTTCTCTGTATTATAATGCTGCTTAAATATGAATAACCATGTTTATTATGCAAATGAATAATGCAATATAATCTCCAATTTTATAACGCTTATATAAACACAAAACAAACTCACAAATTAAATACCAAAAAATAAAAGGCAAAGTGATAGTGTGTTGGCAGAAGCTGAGTTGCTGATAGCACCAGGCCTGGTCCGCTGTTCTACCAGGAGCTCAAGGGATGACTCAGTTCTCCCACCCCTTGCCTGTGTTCAGAACAATCATGAAAACTTTGCTTGCACAACACACGGTGACGTCATCTGGCTTTGGCAAGGGCACATCATTTATGTGTTTCATTTGCTTCTGTTCTATGCTTATTTATCTGAGATACTTAAAATACAACCATTATATTCTAAGGCAGTCATAAGCAATGTGTTACGTAGGAAACAAGGGCCATATGAGTTACCGAGATGGGTGTGTCTCAGTATTCCACACATTTCAATCAGCTGGGGGGTCTTTGAAAAGAAAATCCCCCTGTGGGGACTATCTTCAGAGATTCTGATGTAATTGGCTCAGAGCAGGGCTTGAATGTCAGTATTTGTTTAAAGCTCCCACCAAAACTCAAATCTCATCCGGATTGAGAACCATGATTCAACGGATCCAGTACATTCTGATCTTAATGTCTTTTAAAAAATATATATATATAGATAGATTTTTTACAGAGAGGAAGGGAGAGGGAGAGAGTTAGAAACATTGATGAAAGAGAAACATCGATCAACTGCCTCCTGCACACCCCCCACTGGGGATGTGCCCGCAACCAAGGTACATGCCCTTGACCGGAATTAAACCTGGGACCTTTCAGTCTGCAGGCCGATGCTCTATCCACTGAGCCAAACCAGTTAGGGCATGATCTTAATGTCTTAATGATATTTTACGGATATCATTAAAAGCACATTTTATAATTCTAAAAAACAATTTAAAGACATTTGAGAATCTTTTTAACTTTCAGGAGTCTGTGGAACCTAGTTTGGACACGACTGTGTAGGTGATGAAATATCAGCTAAATTAAATAGTCCTCTAGTACATTATGAAACGAAGCATTCTGCAAACTGCGGGAACATCTGCTCATGCTCAGAACTGTGCTTGGCGCTGGAGGCACACGGATGAATAAGATCCGCTTGCTCTGTCACACACTGGGTTGGGCAGGGGACATAGGCAATGAACTGTTTCAATGTCATGAGATAAGGGCTGATAAACGTGTGCACAGGCGTGACAATATGTCCTTGTATGGGGACTGGTGCATGAGCTGAGTCTTGAGGGTGAGTGGGAACTAGCTGGAGTCAGAAAACAGGTCAGGGAGAAAGTTCTGGCTTCATTACCAAACTAACAGGGTCTCATCAAGCCACTGGACCCTTTCCACCAGTTTCCTCAAATGGAAATCATAATTCTAAATAGTCCTGTCAACTGGATAGGTTTTTTATGATATAATAAGGCAACTTAAAAACATAAGCTAATATTACATTTCCATTACAGTATGTTCTTTTTTTTAAGGGAAAATATTTAGCGGTCTAATATTCTACCAAGTTGCTGGTGTCAAGATCTCCCTGTTCCAATAAAAAGACCAGAACTCCGCTCAGGCCCTATATTTGGACGGGCCTTAGGTGCCCTTCCTCTGCCCTCGAGCCCGGCATCCTAAACTGTCATTTAAAAGTGTGTTGACACTTGAACCAAAGAAAGCCAGAGGAAAACAACAACAGAATACCAGCAATTTCTTGAGCTCAGACGTGAACAAAAATACTGTTTTTTAATGGGTTTTTCTTTCTCCACAAGATACTCACTGGACAAGTAAAAGAGTATGTATGGTTTCCTGAAACATTTAAAGGGAACATCAAAATGGCCTGTGAAGTTCTGAGTCCAAAACAAACACGCCTGAACTTGGTTGCAAGACCTACCTTTGGGCCTGGCCTCTCGCTTGCGGCCCGGTGGCCCTGTCCCACTGCTCTTGGATTGAAAGAAAGATGGGCAAACAAACATCTTCCTGTCCCTGTCCATGCCAGGGTGTCCTTGAGACTGCATCAGCTCCAGCACTTTCCCCCAGAGGGCGCACGTGACTTTTTATGCTGCAGTAGATTGAGGCTGCCTCAGCCTTGCTTTCTTGACTTTTTACTTGCCATCTACTTTCTTAGATTTTTTCTTCTGGCAGATGAGAAAGACAGTAATACTCCACTGAACCGAGTGACATTCATGGCCTTTTAAGCTACTATTTGTTAGCTTAACTACCATTTGGTAAGGATTTGCTGCTCTCCAGGCACTGTGGTAAGTGCTGGGAATGTGAAGTTGCCTTTAAGGCCTTATCTGTGACTGGGAGACAGTAGCAGTTCCTGTTGTGGGTTAGTGAAGTGAGGCACATGGGCTTCCCCTGGGAGCCCAGGGGCTGCTCCATCCAGGTCACCCAGGGGTCATGCCAATAGTGATAATATTAGGAGTGATCAGGAAGGCAAGCGCCCTCCTCAAGGACTTCATGGTCTGAAGATAAACATAGATACAAAAAGGAAGTTATTCTTTTAACAAATGAAGCTGTGATTTCAAACAGCAATTTAGGTCATCTACGAATACAAAATATATTATTAAAGAAATGAGCAACAACCCAAAGTTAACCAGCCATGTGGACATTTTGATGTATCTTACTGCAATACAGTATGAGAGTTAAGGGCAAGGGCCTCTAGTTCCAAGTTCAAATCTTCTTTCGGCTACTTTTGAGTTGTGTGACTTTGGCTGAGTTGCTTAAACCCTTTGTGATCTATTTCCTGGTCCATGAAATGGAGAATGTAGCAATGCCTACCTGTTAAACGAGCTAGCTCTTACAACAATGCCTGCTTAGACCTACACTGGATTCATGTTAGGTACTGCTTCCTTTTCCCTCCCATGCTGTGTGTGCATGTATTCATATTTATATTTATGCATTTAAATTAAGGTGATACACACATACCTTCTTTAAAAATAAGATTTTAACTGGCTGCAGAATTATTCTTGAGGGTATAACATCTTGTATATAACAAATCTGACATTGTCAAACACAAGCAATTTTTAAATTTATTATTAGAAATGCTTGGTTTGCATTCTTTTAGGTCTGTTGCTCACTTATGATATTACTTTGGATATGTTTCTAGATTTTCTGGGTGAAAGGGTGAAATATCTTTAAAGCTCTTGCTACATATTACTTACTGCTCCAGGAAGTTCTACCCGGTTACACTTTCACATGCATGCAACCTTATCAGGCCGAGTGGAAGGCCGAGGAGGGAGGTGCTGCTGGCAAGTCTGAGAGAGCAGAGAGCTTCTTCTCCCGCCCCCACCCCCACCCCCTCCCCCACCCAGGCTCTCCGCTGCAGACGATCCAAGGCCAGGAATTTCTACACAAGCCACATTATAAACATCATATTATCAACATCCCAAGCTCACCTTTTTGAAGCAGATTATCACCTGAGAATTTTATTTTATTATATTAATTTTACTTTTTCAGAATTGTACAGACACTGTGTTGGTGAACTTCTCTGATTCCAAGCAGTCAGGGTGCTCAAAGGGTTGGCATTTTGTGACTTTATGTCTTACCTTCTGCCTTTAGGCCCTTTGCCACTGATTTTTTTAAAGTGATATTTACAAAAAGGAAGACGAGAGGTTGAATAGGCTGGAGGTGCACCTTCCTTTAAAAGCTCGCCTAGGGAAGGACACCTGGCTCCTCCGATGGTTTCCTTTGCTCTGGGTTCTGGGGCTTTTGTGTGGATGGACACCCTCTTTCCCAGTCAATCACGAGCTAGGAAGAAGCAGCTTACCCTGTGACCCCGACACCGCTCCATCCTGGCTCTTGTCCAGTGACCAAGGGGCTCCTGGTTCAAAGAGTGCCCTGTTTGGTGCCACGGAGGCCCCCAGGGCCAAGTGCAGCCTAGTCTCCAGATCCCCCCTCCCCCGATGGGGAGCAGACAGACATGGGCTTCGTGGTCCAGCTCGGAGCAGCCATCAGCTCCGGGGCGGGCTGAGCATGACCTCAGGAGGGGCCGAGCAGGAGCCATTTGTTTATTCTTTGAAATTGGCATCAACAACAGTGATGAGTGACACCCGGAGTGTAAAGTTCATTTTCACCCTGACAGGTGAGGCCTCTGCCCTTTCTCTTGGCACCGCAAGTGCTACTCTTTGAGTGAGACAGCAAACTTCACCTTCACAGAGAGCCTAGCCCTCAACACCTTCTAGTAAATAACACTTTGCTTCCTTCCCATCCAACCTGCAGGTCCTGTGGGGACACTGTCGTGTCAGTCTTTGGAGCTGATGTTTTGTACTTAGAGGGGTCGCTCCTTATTCCTTGAAATACCCATTCACTAACTGCATTTCCCCCAACAGTGCAGGCATTGACAAGCTTGTGACATGATAGGAATGTAAGGGATTTCGACTTGGTGTTTTTAATAACATTTTCCTTGACCAACTTACGAAGGCATACATGCCCAAGTCAGAGAACTTGGAAAACACAGAAAAAACACCAAGACAAATACTGTTCCAAGGAATCATAATCTCACCACACAAGAGTAATCATGTTAATATTTTGGTGAAAGTTCATCATTAAAGAAACTCTTAGGAGAGGCCTGTGTACCCCAGCACGCCCGCTCTGCACACCATCTTGCACCCTGTTTTGAAAAGCTGGATTGCTCCTAAATCATTCCAGGAAAATTATTAGTTTTCTCAAATGTCTCAGGAGGCGAGTCCATTGGCAGGCACTTCTAGTTTCTCACAAGCTTTGAAGTTGGGAAATTTTTCCTGGAGCTTTTGAACATTGGGCCAGGAGTGGGTCTGTTTGGGTTCTGGTTCCAGCACTGCCACTTATTGACTGGCCATGGGGTGACCTCAGGCTAGCCCAGCCAGACTGCCCCGCCTGAAACCCCTCCCAGCTCCAGCATCCACTCTCCCAGTTCCTTAACCTCTCAGCCTCTCTTTCCCAATGAGTCAAATCGTTGAAGTGGATAAGCGGGGGTGGATATTTTTTAAATTAAAAATTTTTATTCCAATTTTATTTTCCTATTGATAGATGTAATTTTTAAAGAGCAGTTTTAGGTTCAGAGAAAAATGGAGTGAAAGGTACAGAGAATCCCCATGTGTCTCCTCCCGCTCCCACATGCACAGCCTCTCCCAGTGTCCAAGGCCGGTACATTTGTTACAATCAATGAACCCACATTTAAAAAATCTCTTGTCATCCAAAGTCCTTAGTTTACATTAGGGTAACTCTTGGCATTGTACATTCTATGAGTTTGGACAAATATTTAATGACATATAGTGTCAGACAGAGTAGTTTCACTGACCCCCAAGTCCCCTGTTCTGCGCATACATTCTTTCCTCCTCTACCAATCATTTCTACTGTCTCCATCATGTTTTCTCTTCCAGAAGGTCATATAGGTGGAATCATGACAGTATTTCATTTTGTTTTTCCCAAGATTGGCTTCTTTCACTTAGTAATATGCATTGAAGATTTCTCCATGTCTTTGGATGGTTTGATAGCTCATTTCTTTTTAGTGCTTGATGAGATTCCAGTGTCTGGATATACCACTTGCTTATCCATTCATCTACTGTAGGACATGTTGGTTGCTTCCAAGTTTTGGCAATTATAAATAATGATAGCCCTAATTGGTTTGGCTCAGTGGATAGAGTGTCGGCCTGTGGACTGAAAGGTCCCAGGTTTGATTTCAGTCAAGGGCATGTACCTTGGTTGCGGGCACATCCCCAGTAGGAGGTGTGCAGGAAGCAGCTGATTGATGTTTTTCTCTCATCGATGTTTCTAACTCTCTATCCCTCTCTCTTCCTCTCTGTAAAAAATCAATAAAATATTTTTTTTTAAAATGATGATGTAAACATTCATGCGCAGGCTTTAGTATGGACATACATTTTCAACTCCTTTGGATAAATACCAAGGAGCATGATTGCTGCATCGTATGGTAAGCGTATGTGTAGCTTTGTAGGAATCTACCAAACTGTCTTCCGAAGTGGCTGCACCATTTATCATTTCTGCCATCAATGAATGAGAGTTCCTGTTTTTCAATAACCTCACCAGCGTTTGGCGTTATCAGTGTTCTAGATTCTGGCCATTCTAATAGGTGTGTTGTGGTATCTCACTGTTGTTCTAATTGGCAGTTTCTAAATGACATATATGTAGGGCATCTGTTCAAGTCTTTTGCCCATTTTTTAATTGAGTTGTTTACTTCCTTATTGTTGACTTTTGAGAGTTCTTTGTGTTTTGCATAAGGATCCTTTATTAAATATGTTTCTGCAAATACTTTTCCCAGTGGATGGCTTGTCTTCTCCTTTTCTGGAGAGCAATGGTTTTTAAAACCTTCTTCTGCTGAAAGTTTGTGCTTTTTGGAATCATCAAAAAATGGGGACATGGGGCAGAGGGGGAGAAGCCAAGTGAGCAGGCTCCAGGCACTCCCATTCCTCCTCCCCCTTTTTTTTCTAAGATGTTTGTATTGATTTTTAGAGAGAGAAGGGAGTGGGAGAGAGAGAAACATTGATATGAGAATGAAACTTTGATTGGCTGCCTCCTATCTGCCTCCTACCGAGATGGAACCCATACTCAGGTCATGTGTCCTGATGAGCAATTGAACTGGCACCATTTCGGTGCAAGGAATGACACCCAACCAACTGAGCCACACTGGCTAGAGCCCATTTCTCCTTCTTTAATCAGAAAAGTTTGACTTTGCCCAGTTTATATGTGAGGGCTGCACATGGAGTTCACTTCCTTTTTAAAATAATATGTATTTTATTGATTTTTTTTTTACAGAGAGGAAGGGGAAGGGATAGAGAGTTAGAAACATCGATGAGAGAGAAACATCAACCAGCTGCCTCCTGCACACCCCCTACTGGGGATGTGCCCACAACCATGGTACATGCCCTTGACCGGAATCAAACCTGGGACCCTTCAGTCTGCAGGCCGATGCTCTATCCACTGAGCCAAACCGGTTAGGGCTCACTTCCTTTTTAAAAGGGGTTTGGATTCTCAAAATGGTCTGAAAACCACTGCACTAGATGAATTTAAAGCCCCTTTACAATCCATAGTTCTGGAATTCTGTATCCCTTTTTTGCAATATAATAAAATCTTTCTCTCCTTAAGGAAAAAATGAGATAAACTTGTCACAATCATGTGACATTTTTCATGCAATTTTCCTCCACTGTAGTGCTTACTTGAAATGATGGAGCTGAAATATCTAAAGAATATATGTATAATCTGCATGCCCACTTATCTCTCTGAAATAGTAATTGTTGATACTAATTATATTTTTTCAAAATAACCAGAGAGAACTATCAGCCATTTCAATTCTACATCTAGGAAAAAGGGAAGAAATATATCTGAAACTTTGTGGCTCTGCAGATAAACATGAAAATCAGAACAAAGAACCTTCATTTATTAGAGACAGGTGCCGAACATGACAGGGGATTTAAGTGGTGCTATTCAATTCAGAAGGATGTGAACATGTGCATGGAGACCAATTATACATTCTTAGGTAGTATGGCATTTTTTTTCTGGGTTTGAGGTTAAATCAGATGAATGTCTAACAGACATTCAAATATAATGTCAATATACATTATATTTACCCTAGTACTCTGTACTGACTTGCCAGAGAATAGAAGGATGTCTTTTTAGTTATTTTGTTTATAATTGCCTATTCCACAAAGGATTTGAAATGGCTTACTAAATTTTATGCAATGCAAAGGGAGTGAACTAGTAATTGACAAAATCTGCGAAAAGGGAAAATAATATGCATAAAACAATAAATCCAAGGGTCAGATTAACACAGAGAAGTACATCTGTACAGTTCCTAGGAGTGGGCCACAGATTTGGCTCTAAATTTCCTCTTCTTGGCCAAAGTAAAGAGAAAAACACATTCCGTTATAAAGTTCACAGGCTTGCAATAAAAATAAAATAAACTAGACCAATTGTTTAACACGAAAACTTTCTTAGGGAAATCTCTACAAATTCTATTTCTCACAACTGAGACTTGATAAGGATTGTGCAACTAAAAATTCAAAATGTTTTATTCTAGTGAGAAATGAGAGTGCAGGCCTGGCTGGTGTGGCTCAGTGGTTGAGCATTGACCTATGAACCAGGAGGTCAGGGTTTGATTCCAGGTCAGGGCACATGGCACATGCCCGGGTTGCGTGCTCCATCCCCAGTAGGTGGCATGCGGGAGGCAGTTGATCGATGATTCTCTCTCATCATTGATGTTTCTCTCTCTCTCTCTCCCTCTCCCTTCCTCTCTCTGAAATCAATAAAAACGTATTAAAAAGAAAGGCATGAAAGTGCAGATATTTTGGGTAGCCAGTCAGGGGAAGAGCCATATGTTTTGATGATCAGCTAGGCTGTGGTTAGAGCTAAAGGCCTTCTATGAGAATTGTTAACTACTCATGGTATTGGCAGGATGAGCTCAAGCCCTTACCATTGCATCACCAAGGGTGAAGGTCGAGGGCTGGGCAAAGGCACGATAGGCAAGTAGGATGCATACTGTAGAGCAGGGAGGATCCAAATGTGATTTCACCACACGATGAACCAGATCAGGAGTCTAATCTCCAATCTGCCTGTTCTGGATCATTTTCCTTCCTAAGCATCTGGTGCCGATGTCCAGGTGTTCTGCTCACTGCTGCTGTGTAATCAATCACCACGTACTTACAAAAAGGTTTGGACTCTATTGGTCATGAATTGGGATAAGGAACAGAGGGGATGGCTTGTGTCTTCCCCATAGTGTCTGGGGCCTCAGATAAGGAGACTTATCAATGAGGGGTAATTTGATAATCATGAGCTGGAGGCACCTTGAAGCGTCTTTCTTTACATGCTGCCCATGGATGCTGGCTGTTGGCTGGGACACCAGTTGGGGTGCTTGGCTGTGGCCTATCCATGTGGCCTGGGCTTCCACACAGCCTGGCACACTCTCCCTCTTAGACGGCATGAAGGGCTCCGGAAGCAAGTGCCAGCTGACAAGGCAGAAGCTGCATGACTTTGTGTGGCAGGCCCTTAGAAGCGGAGAAGCATCACTTTTAGCCTCTTTTAAAAAATATATACATTTTTATTGATTTCAGAGAGGAAGGGAAAGGGAGAGATAGAAACATCAATGATGAGCAAAAACCATTGATCAGCTGCCTCCTGCACGCCCCACATTGGGGATTGAGCCCGCAACCCGGGCATGTGCCCTGACCTGTAATGGAATGACCTCTAGGTTCATAGGTTGACACTCAACCATGGAGTCACATTATCTGGGTCTCTCTCTCTCTCTCTCTCTCTCTCTCTCTCTCTCTCTCTCTCTTTTTTTAAACTACAAAGATCCACCCACACACCAGGGAGGAGTGTAGATGTAGAGATGCATGTTGGATGGAAAATCTTGTCATCTCAGAAAAATGCAACCTGCCCCAAAGTGTACGAGCTGCTTCCTGCTCTGTGCCTGTGCTGTTGCTCTGTTGTCCTTGAAATGCCAGGCAAGAAAAAGTGAGGTTCAGGGAAGGGAACTCGCCCACGCTATTTCAGCCTGCCTTTTCTGGAACAAATGCAACCCTTAAGACCTCCTGAGGCCAGGCCAGCTCCCTGGGACTAGGAGCTTCACATAAAAACGTGTGAACAGACTCCTCTGTAATAGACAAGCCACACATTTCCCATGGATGTTTCTTTAGAATGTCTTCTTCTTGACCTCAGAACCATACTAGTTGAAAAATCAAAACCTTGGCTGATTTTTTAAAATATATTACAGATATAACTAATAAAAATAACTCTCCTGAGCAAAATATGCATTCATAATGGTTTTATCCTAAAAGGTAAAAGGCTAGGATACTATTTTTTTTACAAAAATTAAAAACTGCAGTTTCATATATAAAAGTGAGATAGATGGCTGCCACTTAAGTTATTTTTTTAAAGTGCCCATTTCAGTTTCTTAAGTCAGTTGAATTAGTTTGTCAGTTTCACAACCTGAAATCATCTCTAAGAGATTTGTCCTTTGAGTCAGTTTTAGTGTATTGATGTACCAAGTATTTATCTCCTGGAACATCCAGCAGATTTCATTAAAAATTATACTAAATTGATAAATGTCACTGAATCATTAGCATATGATTTCATACTCATCTGTGCCAAGAGGGTGCTCATGGGTATATAGTGAAGCCCAACAAACAGGACCACCATGTTCCCGTGTAGGGTTCTGGCAAGAACTCTTACCATCTCTGGGATCCCTCTCCCTCTGAGACCACTTAGAAGGGGATTTGGAAGAGTTTGAGATCTTACAAATACTAGTGGAACAGTAAACAATGTGCAGGATTGGGTTATGGACAGGTTCTTCACTTTCCAAGTAAATAATCACGCATCAGTAGAAGAATGGAAGTTTCCTATCTACAGGTAAATAGCGCTCAAAGCAAGACTCACTTTATTTGATTCGTGAAATGAGAAGTCAGTTCCTGCATAGTATAGAACAATCTCTTTGAAATCCTCTGCATGATGGGAACTGCATCTTTGAGTCATGACTGACTAAACATTCCCACGTCCGGTGCTCTTTGATGGGTTCTTTAATTTATCGGTTGCTATGAAGTATGTTAGTGTTTAGAATAAATGGTTAACATGACAGGGGATGTGAGGTGGTTCTAGAATCTAGATCAAAATGTGACAATCTTAAAATTTGGGAAGGAAAATAACTTCTAAGTAAACTATGCAACCTAAGGCCTTAGAAATGTGGAAAATTGCAACAAAGGAGGCACACAAACATCCCTGTGACTATCTCTTCTCTTATACAAATTTATTTATTTATTCAATCAACAAATCTTAAAATCTTTCATATTTGGCATTAAAGTAAGACAACTTCAATAAAAGTAAGCTTCAAATGTATAACGGCTCAAACACATAGAGGTTGATTTCCTGTTTACTTAACAATGCTGGGTGCAGGAACAGCTTAGTGTCAGCGCCTCTTCCATGTGGTCATTCAGGGACTCAGGCTGATGAGGGCTCTGGGATCTTCTTGGGTGGCTTTCCAGGTCTTCCATGCTAACCAACCAGCAGGAAGGGGGAGAAAGCCTGGAGGACCACACGGATGAGGAAATGCATGTAGAAGACATCCTCAGAGTAGTTTTGCACCATGCTAAGACACTTTTCACAGAAAGACAATACAGTCCGTGTTCTCAAGAGTTTACATTTTAGTGGCCAGATGTAAAGAAACCACGGTAGTCATGTGATTCGTGATCCTAGATGTGCATCAGACTCCTCAATGGGGAGTTTTTTTGAAAGCACTGAGCCTGCCAGTCAGTAAGTTTGGTTGCCAGTCAGTAGGTTTGGTTAGAATGCCAGAAGGCTCTGAGAGACAACCACATTTGAGGATCACAAATCTTAGAGAAAAATCTCTTAGATTTGCCAGCAAATAATACTAGCCTAATGAAACTTACATATCCCTTTGAGTATCATGAAATAAATATATAATAGTTTACCTATGCACATAGTTTTTTTTTAATCAATATAATTTCATAGCTATTGTACAAAAAAGAAATAATAT
Organism: Myotis lucifugus; assembly: GCF_000147115.1. Classification (NCBI taxonomy): domain Eukaryota; kingdom Metazoa; phylum Chordata; class Mammalia; order Chiroptera; family Vespertilionidae; genus Myotis; species Myotis lucifugus. The sequence continues at coordinate 262,137 of NW_005871453.1, read as the reverse complement.
TAATTTAAAATAAAATGTGTATTTCATTGAGATGCCCAGGCTTGACTATGGCAAAAAAATAAAACATAAGAAAATAGTAAAATGCTTACATTTCTAGTGAATGTTTGGATATAAGAAGATGACCGGAGTTTTTCTGTGCAATAAGTATAGGCATATGAGAAAGCCCAGGTAGAGATGGATTACCTGAATAAGAAAACTAAAAACTAACCAAAACTTATTTATATATGACTAGAGGCCCGTTTGCAGGAAGATTCCTGCAAGAATAGGGCTTCCCTCCCGTCTGCCGCTCCTACCCTGCCTGTCTCTGCCGCTGCTACCCAGCCCTTCTCTGCCGCTTCTCTCCCGCTGTCTCTGCTACCTTGACTCCGTTGCTCGGCTTCCTTCTACGGTGTCTTCAGTCTTCGCTCCCAGCCGGGTATATGCAAATTAGCCACCATCTTTGTTGGCGGTTAATTTGCATATCGCATTGATTAGCCAATGGGAGGTGTAGCAAAGGTATGGTCAATTACCATCTTTGTCTATTATTAGATAGGATAAGAAGTGAGAAAGAAATTAGATTGATTCAGTAATAACATGTCAATAAAACCTAGACTGTCAAAGAATAATATAAATAAATAAAAGGATAATTTTGCACATGAGCTGGGCTTTAGTATGTGTATTGTCAAACTAATTCCCTTTGTTGTGATACAGGATGAGGAAGTGCTGAAGTATATAGAAACATAGATTCTATCTTAATAACCCATGACATCCAAGGCAAATATTCATTTTCTGGAACTTATAAAGGTCATATTCTTAAGATAAATATTGGAGAAGTGATGATGGATTAGAAAAAACACACAATGATATAAGAATGATCAAGAAGTGGAAAACCTCTGGAGGCAATATCAGCATAAGGCAGAAAGACAAGAACCCCCAGACAATTTTAATACGTAGTTTTTGCAAAGTGGATTCTTATTATGCTGTAAAATTATTTAAAAGCACATGGGAGACAACACAATATTTCATTGATATCTACAATTGGATAATAGTTGATTCTAATTTTGTTTAGAAGAGCCTTACATCTCTTCTATGTATTTGCAACCGTGCGTGTTGCTTTTGTAGTACAACTGCACTGAAATCACTTCAACTAAGTGCATAGTGGGAATGCTTATGCAATACATTCAATTGGCAGGCTACAGAAAGTTAATAAATTACTGAATTTTGAACAAATGTGTTCCATTTAAGCTTCCCTCTCTATAGCCAACTTACATGCTGGGCCTTTTGTGTACAGCCTTGTTAAAAGCTTTTCAAAACTTTTCACTACAGATTTTTGCTTGTAGTAGGGTTGATTCAGCAGGACATTCAGTAAAAAATCTTTCATTTCACTGGTTGGAACTGTCCTGCACATCGCAGGACCCCAGCACAACCTCCCACTAAGTGGCTGTGGCGACCGTGAGCTGTTTGAACCCCTACAGGACCAGTACCATCCCCAGGAAGAACAGCAGTCACATATGAAGCACAAAACAAACATGCTGCTTATTGAACTGGCAACCTTGAAGGCCCTTCTGAGCAAACACCCTATTTGGTTATGGAAGCAATTCGCAGCAGAAAACCTGAGAGGCGGACCTGCCCATTAATCACTGGGTGAACAGGATGAGAAGTTCCTTTTTGCCCCAGCTGAGCGACAGCTTTCTGGTCCAGACCAATGACAGCTGTGGACTTGAGCTTTCTTCACTATTTTCCCCTTTGAGCCATTTCCTTTTATTTTGGTGAAGCTGCCATGGACTGAAGGACTCCCCTGGGTCCGCAGTCACATTCCTCCTTTTGGAAAGAACCAACGTGGGCTTCTTGAAGAATTTGTCCTCAAGCATCTGGCCGTCCTCACCTCTCTAGGAGCAGCTCAATGTGCCTCCCAGTGGAGGTCAAGGGCAGGGTCTGCTGGACACCCCTGGCTATGTTATGCTTCCTTCCAGGCACACTAGGTGCATTTGTGCAATGCACTGTTCGTGCCTGCATTCCTCCAACTTCTGGAAGACTCTCCTACTTGGAAGAGTGATGAGGGGTGGAGAGGGGGTTCCTGTAGAGAGCAAAAGGAAGAAGAAAGAGAGTGTCCAAGTAGAGTGAGAGGAGTCAATGAGACCAAGAGAGTGAGGAAAATTGAATTGAGATCTCACACATGGGGATGTTTCAACAGTCTCGCTGCCCAGTCCTTGCTACCACCAGACTTCTCCACAGATTCCTCCTACAATTCCCAATACCGGCTGCAAGGTTCAGACTATGTAGTAGCTCAGATCTGCCAATAGCACTGGAAGACTGGACAATGACACGCAGATTGTTTTTGTTTTTTTTCACCTTTGGGATTTGGAGCAACCTCTAGAGTTGCAAAAGTGTGCCTTGTCACAAGAACGTTTCTGAAGGTCCTTGGGGTCTGACCTTGGCTCTGTGCTTCTGGGAACAGTGGCACAGCCGTCCAGGGTGGCAGAGACCACCTGGGATGTGGAATTGACCACCAGCTCCTTTTTGCTCTTGCCAAAGCGCCTGAAGCATTCTGGGAATTTGAGTTTCTGTTCTTTCTTTCAAAGGGCCCTTCAGGGGCAACAGGCGACACACATGGTCCACGTTGGGCCACAGTAGCCCAAAAAGGATGTGTTGGCTGCGGTTGTCAATTATTAGCATTTTGATAGGACTGTATTTCTATTTCTAAGTGAATTTGCTCAGCTAGGAAGCATTTGCTGACAACAAGCTGTATTGGTGCCAAAACTCTACTAGAAAACAGGCTTGTTCTGAGAATGGCCTGCCTCCCAAGAGTCGTTGTTAAGAAAATTCTTTCTCCACAGGCAATATCTGCACTTAAGACATTAACCTTTGGAAGAAAATAAAGCTTGGAACCTTTGTGATATAACACAATGTGTGCACACAGTAGGTTCTCCATGACAGCATTCTGAAGGGAAGGATCTACATGCTGTTCATGCATGCACATTGAGGAAGAGTGGGGACCAACAGCCCCAGAGGACACTTCACACCCTGGAGTCTGAATGCCAAGGCTCCTACCTCCCTTGCAAAGGGCACAGCATAATGCGGCTTCAAGACCTCTGAGACTCTAGCACATTCTGCTCTAATCCTGTGTGCATGAGAGGAAGGCCAAGTGCTGTACCTCCCCAGTCAGGGACATCAAAACAGTTTGCTCTTTGAAGAAGAATGGGATTATTGGTGAATACAGCCAGCATCCTGGGTGGTAACAAAAAAGGGAATTGGTAGAAAATGCATCATCTAAGTTGGATTAACTCAGGTCTGTGTCCTGGGCAAGTTCCCAGGATATCCAGCCAGATGTGGGGCCTCTGAGAGGCGCAAGGCTAGAATGTGTGTGATGACATAGAGTGAGGTGACAGGCATGGTCATGGGGACTCAGTGGAGGCCACCCCGGACCCCTAAACCAGTGGCGCACACTTTCCTTGCCATCCGTTACATCTGGGCCAATCTCAAGGCTACTGGACATCTGCCTGGTTTTTTGTTTTTTTTTAATGGACACATTCTTTCTCTATCAACAGTCTGCATGGAACATAAGTGAAGTAATCCAGCAATTTCCTTCCTATCCCACTGCTTGTCTGGTGCTTACTCATTCTGTGTTCTCTTTGCTTTGGATCAAAGTGCCTCTTGGTACCAAAAGCTACATTATTCTATTCATCTGCATGTAAGCCAAGATCCTGACCATTCTGGTTTTGTTGTTGTTGCATTTGTTTAAAGCTTAGCCATTTTCCATTCTGGGCAGTTACAACTCTGTTTACTATGAGTTCCTCTGTGTAAATGTTTTTCCCATTCCCAACCTCCAGCTGCTGTGTGAGCCATAACTCATCCCCACATTACCAGTACAAAGTCAGGGGATGATGAATTTGGGAGGCTTAACTTGAAGGTACTAGGGAGGACGGGGAGGGGGAAGAAGAAATCTATTTATGAGAGGCCATGGGACTGAATAGAAATAAGACCAAAAAAAATATTGCGTCTACTTCCTGCAAGATGGTATCATTATGAAGAATGGAGCTTATTCTGGAGTATTTACTTGATAGAAAATCTATCCTGTGTTCCCAAGATAAGACTGACCCATCCTGACCTCCTCCCGATCTCATACATCCCATCTCTTTACCAATCTCCTTCTTCTGGTTGTTGGGCTGAGCTCACAACTTAGTTGAATAGTCAGGGTTCTTTCCTTTGCAGGTGACTCACAGTACCTTAAGCACAAAAGGACTTTATGGATTCATGTGTTAGAGAGGATACTATGAAAGCTCCAAGGTCAAATTAAAAAGAAATACAAGAAGCAGGACTATATAACTGGAACCAGGATCCCCCCTCCTTCCTCCAACTCCCACCTCTGCATGTTGTTGGAATGTTCTATTCTGCAGACAGGAGCTCCATGGGCTATAGGAAGATGCCACTACGTAACAGTCCCATATTCTCGTCCTCCCAGGTCAGCAACCCTAGAGGAAAGAATTTTGATCTTACAGCATCCACATATAATTCTGGAGTTGTATGTGGACGCTGTGAGGCAGGGCTGTGAGTCCAAAAGACTAGAGTGGCCTGATTGGATGAGTCCACGTGTGGCCCAGGGAGGAGGATCTAGTGACAGAGAAAGGCAAGAGGGGAAAGAAAACATGCCTGGCAGTGAAGAACAGCGTTTCCACAGTCCTCACCATCCATCATAAACCTTTCATCTGAGGAGGAAAAGCAGTGGGGTCCTAAACCTGACCTGAAATGTTGCAGCAAGTTAAGTGCTACCTGGAAATATTACCTGTAAATCACTTAGCAAATCAAGAGGTCACATGTCTCCTGAGCATCTCCATTATAATGAGAAGTGGAGTCAGCTTGTTGGGCTTCATGCACAGCTTTGCTCTGTCCTATTGAGTTATCTTGGTGAGTGCATCTCTCTGCCCTTCGTTTCTTCATTAGAAAAGGGATGCCCCTCTCACAGGGTCATGGGCAGTATTGATGGCATAGTTTGTGTTGGGGTCAAAGCTGTTAGAGGTGGGTGGCTAGAGGAACCATCAGGTCCCCAAGGCTAATAGTGCTTCTCCTGGGACTCTCAATGACAAACCTTGGAAACTGGCTCACAGTAGGAATTTTATATAGTTGCTTGGGTCAAATGGGTTCAAACTTCCCCCTTGCTGTGTGAGGGAAAGGTGCTGACTCAGTATTATGTCCCACACACACCGTTAAGCTCCTGGATTTCATCCTGTATGAGTTTCTCTCTCTCACTCTCTCTCTCTTTCTGTACATTCAGGAGTGTACACATTTCTGTCCAGCACTCTGAAGTCTCTGGAGGAGAAGGACCACATCCACCGTGTCCTGGACAAGATCACGGACACCTTGATCCATCTGATGGCCAAGGCAGGCCTGACTCTGCAGCAGCAGCACCGGCGCCTGGCCCAGCTCCTCCTCATCCTCTCCCACATCAGGCACATGAGGTGAGTCTCCCCTGGTTCCCCACAGGACAGACATAAAAGAAACAACCCCCCCCAATTATACATTACAGATGCCCCAGGAAGGGCTGGGACCTGGATGTGGACAGCACACTTGGAACAGTTTTTGGCATGTAATAAGCATAAATGCTTTGGGAGGATAGAAGAAGGAGGCTTCAAACCTGTTTGGGGCATAGGGCAAGTGTAAGAGAAGGCTTCATAGACAGTGATATTTACATTCAATTTGAAGCATGTGCAAGGTCTTACAAGGGGGAGAGTGTGCAGTGTGCATGTTGGGGGAAGAGGGCAATTGTGGTCATTCACGTTGTCCCACCTAATCAAGGGAAGTCTTTGAGGGCACCCATCCTCTGAAGGCACTGGGCGTGTCCACTGTGGTTCCTGCATCATACTCTCCGTACTTCACTTAGAAATCCTGAACAAGAGACTCCGTGCCCAGTTGCCTCATGGAGGGTCAATGTTGACTCCTCCATCCGTCTCAAATCTCTTCTTGTCACCTCCACTGCCATTACCCTAGTCCAAGCCACCATCATTTCCTTCTGAGTTTCTGCACCAGCCACCTAACACTTCTCCCTGCCTCCAATCTTGATCTGTTCAAATTCATTCTCCATGATGGAGAGTGACCATCCTAATAGCAAATCTGATCATGTCGTTTCCTTACTTAAAACCATGAAATGGCTTCCCATTGCTTTTAGATAAAAGTAGAAATCTCTTTATTTTGCGTATGTTACTTTTTTATGCGCTAGTCCCTACTTCACTTTGTAGGGCTTCCTCACAGTCTGAGCTGTAGCCATAAACAGCTGTTCTGTGAGTCATGGTGGAGTCTACTTCAGGCTGCATATTGGCTGGGCAGCTCTGTTTATCTCTGCTGGGCTCCCTCATGCATCTGTGAGTCAGCTGATGGAGGCTGGGCACAGCTGGGAGATGGCTTCAGGCTGCAGGCCTGCAGGTTGGCCAGGTTCCTCTGTTCCTTAGCCTCCTGTTCCCACAGGTTAGCTGGACATATTATTTTCTTAGAAATGGCAGAGGCATAAGAAAGCCAGTCAGGTTGGACAAGTGCATGTTAGTCTTTTAATTAAGTCACACCTACTAACATTCTATTGGCCAAGCAAGTCACACGAGGAAGCCCAAAGTCAAGATCATGGACACATGGTGCAGGGAGTACATATTCCCGAAGAGAATGCTAACTCTCTTAGATATCTCTTAGATATCACTCCGTGTAGGAAGCATCTCCTGACCCTTAAGGTCTAGGTGGGACTTAATCTGTTCTTCCTGGTTGTCATTGGCCATTGTATTATCTTTCTTCCCCATTAGACTGTAATGTTGTGAGGCAGCTATCACTATCCATTTTGTGTACCCTGTGTATCCAATACCACCTAGCACAGGGCTTGGCCCGTTGTGACTATGCAATAAATATTTCCTACTAGAGCTAAGGAAGGATTTTACCCGAGAAAAAAGGGCCTCTCAGTTACACAACGTGAAAATGGCCTCATTTCCATTCTAAATAGGCACTTAAATTGGCTGGCCAGAGGCTTAGTGGATACTGTTCTCATGGAAAAACAAACAAACAAACAACAACAAAAACCTCACCCTGCAGGGAAGAGATGAAGAAAGTGGTGCATTTTTCACTCCACAGAAATGAGGTGAAGTGATGACCATAGGGGAACAGGTAGCCATGTGTGACCTTGGGCTCACAGCAGAACCTTAGGAATGAGAAAGAGATTCCTTTTCCTAGTGGCTCTGAGGGAAGGGCTGAGTGCCTGAAAAGGGACAGTTAACTTTTAAGGGGCTTTCGAACCTTGAGACTGCATCAAATGACAAGAAGTTTGTCCATTAAAGTCCCAGGTGCCACTTCCCTGGAGACAACTTTGCAAAGTGTTAGCTTCTTGAGAAAATAAATATATCTTTCCTTTTTGTATCCTCCACAGTGCCCTATATGAAGTCTTATACGTCATATATGCTCACAGCATTATTACTAAGTGAATAAATAAAAGAAAAAGTTACTTGAGTATTTCCCCTACCCTATGAATTTGAAATTTCCAAATAATAGCTTCCACTTGACAAAGTTTCCAAGACAGCGATTGCAGTCCCTGTTTTCAGGAATTCCCCCCAAATCCCTGTGTCACAGGTGAAGGACTCACCTTGGCCAGGTAGAGTAGGTGACTGCATTTGGAATCTACATTTCCAAACCTTTGCCATCTGTTTTCTTGGATGCATATTACAAAGAGGGGAGGGGGGAATGTGTGAGAATAACATAATCTTCTACTAAATTTCCTACCTTCTCCTTGAAGAAATGTATTAGTTTTCAGTCTGAGCTAGGAATTTCAACCCTGTTGTAGCAACCATGTAGTGTAGATGAAGATTTTTATTTGTTGGTACGAATTGCTGAATTTTCAAATCTATTGATAGCTTTTCAGCATTAGCAAACCTAATTAGTTAATACCAGATACACCTGCACTAAATGTGCTGGCCTTGGCTGGTGTTGCTGGAAAGGTGTGGACGAGGGAACAGCAGCGAGAGCTCTCCAGAGCTTTGTGAATTGTGTGAAACGTGGAGAGAAGTTGCTATTCTGCTGAAAGCTTTGAGCATTCTCTCTCTTTATCTCTCTCTCCCCTACACTGGTTCTCTCTCTCTCTCTCTCTCTCTCTCTCTCACACACACACACACACACACACACTCACACACACGCACGCACACTAATACTTTGGTTCCTCGTTACAATCTATTCAAATCTCAGAACTGTTTTGTTAAGCTTGGGCCCAGCCATATATTTTTACTCAGAGAATTTGACACTAGATTTCATCTAACTGTAAATGTGATTCATTAGGTTGCATGAGCCGGGGGACATTTCACTTTAAGGGCATTTTAAATGAAAACAAACAGCAACAACAACAAAACAAGCAGATGCCTCTTAAACCCATGATTTCGGTGGTTGTGTTGTAAAGCCCAAATAGCTTGGATGCTGTGTTTTCATGGCAGAGCAGCTCTCCAACTGGTGCTGACCTTTCCCCTACTAAAAATGCAAATATATTCTAGAACATTCTCTAGGTCCTGCCTACTCATGCTGTGTTTTTAAAATTTCAAGATAGATAATAGCTGTTCTATTTCTTTCCTGGTAGCGTGGTGGAGACAGAGCAGAGTGGGGCTGGTGGAGGAGGACAGAGGAGAGCGTGGTAAAGGAGAAATGATAGGTACCTGCATTTCCCTACATCCATCAACTCCCTAGTTTCCGGACATTTACCACGTTCTCGGCACAGTTGTAGGCCTATAGGATGGGCAAATTGCTGCCCCTCCTGGAACTTGCGGTGTGTATGTTGATGAGTGTGTGTGCGTGGGGGGTCAAGGATAAATATAAATACAGACATATGTGAAAAGAAGAATTTCAGGTGGGAACATAGAGTAACGTCACAGGGGGTGCCTGGGGCTGCAGGGGCTGAGGCCATGGCCTTTCTGAGGAGGTGGATTGGAAGGTCGGGGCCGTGCACTTGGGGCAGCAGGACAGCAGGTGCAGGCACCCTGAGTCTAGAAGGAAAAGCGCTCAGTTTCTTCAGCGGACAGCACGAACCCAGGGTGGGGGGAGAGGCGGGAGGGGCGCTGAGAGGTGGGGGCAGCCACTTCAGTTACGCCTTGTAGAGCATGGAAAGACATGTAGATGTTATTCTGAGTTAAGTGGAAAGCCCTTTGAAAGTTTGAAGCAAGAGACCTTCTTGAACTGTCTTCCACATTTTAAAAAAGTCCCTCCGACTGGGCTGTATATCCATCTCATCGGTTCTCTGTTGAGAGGTACTGCGGCCAGTGATGGCGAACCTATGACGCGCGTGTCAGAGGTGACACACGGACTCATTTTTTTGGTTGATTTTTCTTTGTTAAATGGCATTTAAATATATAAAATAAATATCAAAAATATAAGTGTTTGTTTTACTATGGTTGCAAATATCAAAAAATTTCTATATGTGACACGGCACCAGAGTTAAGTTAGGGTTTTTCAAAATGCTGACACACCGAGCTCAAAAGGTTCGCCATCACTGGAATAGACCCTCATTCGAGTCCGCGGGAGGAGGCCGCCTGCACAGCAAACCCCCAAATGGCTCTTTAAACAGGAAGAACGATGGGCGCGTGTGTTCGGAGTGTTCACTGTTGCTGTCTGAGTGTCAGGGCCTGGGGTTTGCGATGGTCTGACGCATCCTCTCTCTGTGTCTGCCCCCCGCCTCCACCTGCAGTAACAAAGGCATGGAGCATCTGTACAACATGAAGTGTAAGAACGTGGTGCCCCTGTACGACCTGCTGCTGGAGATGCTGGATGCCCACCGCCTGCACGCCCCAGCCAGCCGCGGGGCCGCCCCCATGGAGGAGCCCCACCAGGGCCAGATGGCCACCACGGGCCCAACTTTACCACATTCCCTGCCAACGTATTACATCAGTGGGGAGGCAGAGGGTTTCCCCAACACGGTCTGAGGGCTCCCCACCCCCCGAGTGTCTGAGAATCCCCGCAGCGTTCTCCCCACGTCATACACCACCATAGCAAAATCCTGCTCCTGAACACACTCCGGCTTGCACCCACCACCACGGCTTCCTCCCCTGAGTGGCCTTTCGTCTGCTTGCTCAGTCCTTAGTGGCACGCCTTCTTTCGGGAACAGCCAGAGGGATTCCAGGGCTAACTTCTTGGTGAGAGCTGTCCTTCTCCCTTTGCTGCGTTGTTAAGCATGAGGATTCCTGGAGCTGGTCGTGACTGAACTCGGCCTCCGAGCTGGGGCTCCGATGAGTGTGCACTGAAGCTACTTACCTAGAGCCAGGCCTGGGGAGTGGACGCTGCGCCTCTGAGAAGCACTTTTTAATGAATCTAAGCCACAGGGAAGTGGCTCCTCTAACTGCCGACTTGGAGAAAGCTAGATGGAGGGTTTCTTTAGCATCCTCTTGTATTCCTATAGTCATGTATCTTTTTATTAAAGTAACACCTTCAAGCTTCTGCTCTGTTGCTTGGCTGTAGCTGCCTGTTCGGTGACTGTCTATTCACTTCCCCTATAGGAATACAAGATGCCCGCAGGGAAGGGAGGCCCCCTGGTTGTCAGCGTCACACACTGACCTTCCGATTGGCCGCGCTCTCCCATTGGCTTCCGAGGGCACGACGTACAGTCCGGGTCCCGGTGAAGCCTGGCTTCCCCTGGGCCTGTGGAAAACAGCAAGTTGATCCCAGTTAAGTCACCTCCAGGGCCCCCGGTGAGGGGCACATTCTTGGTTTTTCCTCTTGTTTTATAAAAGAGAGCCCTCTCCCCGCAGGACCCGCAGACCTGCTGTGCTGTGGCCCCACACTTACCGCCGAGGGCGCTCCCCTGGGCTCTTCCTGGCGTGTAATTTACTTGGAAGGTGGAACTAGTCATGCGTAGTGCCCAGCCGATGACCAAAATCGCTTAAAAGGAGTGGGCACCCTGGTGACACTGTAAGCCCCGGGGCACTGGGCTACATGAGTGCATGTGCACGAGTGTCGGTGCCAGAGCACAGCGAGGAGAGCAGGGTAGACACTGGGTGGCACTGTGAGGCTCAGAGTGGCCTTGCCCCACTGCACTGTGGCTGCCCTGGGACTCGGGGAGGGGGGGGCTGGCCTCCTTTTCTTTACTTCCCGCAGGGCCCTGATTGGAAGCAGCAGCAGGGGCAGCTGCGTCCCTACAGTTGGCCCAACACATTCTGAAGCCACAAGGGTGTGATGGGGGGTGGGCGAGGAGAGGAGCACCCCCTATTCAGGCGCCTGGGCTTGCTCAGACTACTCGTGCCCTTGGTTACTGAGAGATCATCCAAACAGAAGGGCCTGGGAAGGGGGAACTGCCCGGAGAGCTCATTTCATGAAACTCCACAAGCCAGGAGAGTGAGACGAGAATTGAGCCCCAGGAACCTATTGACCTAGAGACGCAAAAAGAGTCTTACCCCAGCCAAGGGCAGCCTTCCCCAGGACTCTTGCTTGCAGAGAGCAATTATGGGTTTCCTCTTCTCAGCTGAAAAGCAAGTTTGGTTTTTGCGTTGACCTCCCTGTCTGTCATCAGAACCCCACCGGGAGGTGATGTGTTGGCCAATAACCCAGCCAAGCTCCCAGGGCTTCTCCGGGGATGCCTGTTTCACAGAGTGGATTTCACTCGTTTCTAATGGCCCAGCCAGTGGTCGCCAAAGGACTGGGACCCAGGGAGGGACAGAAAAAAAAAAGATTTTTCCATACATGTGCATCTAAATTTGGGGGCAGTTTTATGTGTCATCATTAAGAATACGTTTAGTACATAATTCCTTCGTTGTTTTGTTTAATAAGCACCTTATATAGTATAATATATATATTTTTGAAATTGCAATGCTTGTTTATCAGACAACTGAATGTAGTACTTCTGTTCTGGATTTGATTTGACTGGGTTAACATGCAAA